>NC_065878.1:15881212-16184242 GCF_933775445.1 Argentina anserina | reverse complement strand
TAGTCAATGGAGACCTGACGGAAAAAATCTTACCGTTGCGAGGAATAAGACAAGGCGACCCTTTATCACCATATCTCTTTATTCTTTGCACAGAAGGCTTATCTGCTATTCTCACTCAAGCTATTAACAGTGGACATCTTATGGATTAAGATGAGCCCTACTACTCCTACTCTCCATCATCTATTCTTTGCAGATAATAGCTTCCTCTTTGGGGCTGCAACACTTCAGGAATGTCAGAGAATCTGAAACTTGCTTGACACATATGAGAGACTGAGAGAGCATCGGGGCAAAAGGTTAACTTCCAGAAAAGTAGTGTCGTCTTCAGTAGGAACATGCTTGAGCCGGTTTAGCAAGTTCTAGCTACAACAATGAGGGTAGAACGAGTTGATGGGCATGATTGTTATGTAGGACTTCCTCTGCGAGTTGGTAGATCAAAACAGAGAAATTCCAGTATATATTCGAGAGAGTTACAAATAAATTGGTGGGATGGAAGACAAAAATTTTGAGCTGCTCTGGTAAGACCATTCTTCTTAAAGCTGTTTTTCAAAATATGCCTCAATATGCCATGAACTGTTATTTGTTGCCAAAAACTTTATGTGATGATATTCAATAGTTGTGTGCCTCATTTTTCTGGGGAGATACAGAAGATAAGAGACATATTCATTGGAGAAGTTGGGAACGTCTCTACCTCACTAAACAAGGAATGAGATTTCGTAACTTATATGCCTATAACTTGGCTATGCTTGCCAAGCAAAGTTGGCGCATTCTCACTACACCTCAGTCTCTTGTGTCACAAAGATTTAAAGCTCGATATTTCCCTTATACTTCCCTGTTAGAAGCTCAAGTGGGAGATTGTCCTTCTTTTTCTTAGAGGAGTATTATGAATAGCATTGTTGCGCTTAAAGCAGGTTTGCATTGGAAGATTGAAAATGGTCTGCAAGCTAACATTTGGAGGGATACATGGATTCCTGATTGCCCTAGGTATCTCATACAGAAGCCTGCAAGTGTTATACAAGAGATGGTTGCCGATTTGTTTAATGCATCCGAAGGAGGTTGGAATACTTCTTTGGTGATGCAACCGTTTACACCTCAGGTGGCTTCGAAAATTCTCTCCATTCCTTTACACTCTCGAGCCACAGCTGATATGTATTTTTGGCATCCTGAGAAAAAGAGGCACTTTATGGTTAAATCCGCATATTAGATTGCTCGAGCTAATGTTCTTCAGAATACTCTAGCTTCTTCTTCTTCAACAATTGTGGAAACATATTTGGAGTGCTAAAGTTCCAGGTAAAGTTCAAATTTGTGCTTGGCGTGCATGTCATGATTTACTGCCTACTAGAGATCGACTTGTCTCTAAAGGCTATACTGTTACTTTGAACTGTCTTCTTTGCAATCATAATTTGGAAAGCACGGTGCATCTATTTTGTAAATAGACTAAATACTAAATACCCTGTTGCTAGAAACTTTATAAGCAGACTTCCTTTTAATCATATGTGTTCAATATGACTCCAAACATGTTGTTCAAGGAGTGGATGTTGGAACATGCTCTTCAATCATCTCCTGATATATTCACAGGAATTCTTATGGCTATATGGTCCTTATGTGGAAGACCGGAAACAATACTCTGTAGGAGAACAAGCCTCAGCTTGTAGCAAATTTGTTTCTTGGAGTTATGACTTGGTTGGAAGATTTTAAAAAGGCTCAGTCGGTTAGCAGTGAAACCCAACTTGTCCGTAAGGTTAACTAGTCTCCAGCTTCGGATTTCTTCAACTCAATGTTGATGGTGCATTTTTGCCTACTCTTACTCATGGTGATATAGGTGGAGTCATGCGTGATGAAGATGGTCTTTTTCAAGTTTCTTTTAGTAAACAAGTACAACATGTTCTATTGGCTAAATATGCCAAGATGTTAGCTATTAGAGAAGGTCTTCTACTTAGGAGGATGGGTAAGGCCAAGCTTATTATTGAGATTGATTGCAAAGAGGTAGCCTTGGACATTCAAGATTCAAATCGTAATTTGGGTGTCCTTAGCAATCTTACTGCAAAGATAATTGATCTTAGAGCCTTTCAATGGTTAGCATTGTGTTTGCTCCTATAACTTGTAATAATGTAGCTCATAGGCTAGCTCATATAGGCTTTGAGTGTGAACATGTTCAGGAATGGTATTATATAACAGCTTGTTGTTGGTGAATGCAGAAGAATAAACTTTATAATGGAAATATAAACTAACTCACAACCACAAGTGAAAACAAAAATGATAGAGAACACTGAGATTTAAAATGGTTTGGCAAAGTGCCTACATCTATGGGCAACAACAATAAAGAAACTATACTATACGAATAAATGTTACACCGAAAGAAACATTACTTCAAGACCCACACTTAAAATGATACACTCTCACTCTCACACTCACTTTATTTTGCTACACACATAAAACTCTCTACTTAGAGTTTTCTTATCTATCTCACTCTTGTAACACATAAGATGATCTCCCCGTTACATCAACTGCACCGTCTCTTATGCCTTTATATAGGCAATTGGCTCCAAGCACACACCATGCACACACCATGCATGTAACATTCACTAGAAAAGCAAAGTCCAGTTTTCTCCTGGTTATATGCTTAATGTTGGCATATTCATCAATGCATGCTTCCTCTAGTCTTCAACAATTGCAGCCTCAAGGTTCAACAATTTACACTCCGTCCTATAGCCTACAAGGTAGTTATAACTTCTTCAATTAATGAGTTAGTAAAGCAATAGTTGTACTTTCTTTTCTCACGCGCAAATAACTCACCTCCACTGTGGAGGGATATTTGACCCATCACTTGTATCCGAGATGTTCTCCGAACTGACTGTAATGATTAGCCTTGGCCCTTGGGTATCTTAAAAAGTTTTCAAAAGAGGGTCTTGATATATTATTTTTGGAATTTAAAAATAAAAAAACAATGTGATTTACCAAAAAGGACCTTTCCAATATGAAATTAATAGCCAAACATAAGTTTTTTTGGCTTCTTATAAAAAAGTCACTTTTGATACATGTATTTATAAAAAGATCAAGTAAGATTTGAAAATTATAAAAAAAATCAATTTTCTCAATCTCTTATACCGTTACCATTGATGTTTGAAATATTTATAAAATGCCAACAAATTTTTTCAAGTCCATGTTCCCGTGCATATATTCATTTCTTTTGGCCTTGTTCTCAATCTCTTATACCTCCGGCCTTGTTCCCTAGCAGTTCGTTGACGTCGTCGAGAGTCCAAATCGATCTCAATTTCAACAAAGTCGTCGACGACAATCATGGAAGTCTCCTTCATCGACGATCCAACCCGACTACAACCCAGAGCCCCAAGGCCTTGATCTCAAACCCATCACCGACGAAATATGGCCAGAACCGCTGCAATTGCTTCCACATGATCAACGATGACAGCTTTGACGACGAGCTAGACTTCTTTGGCGCTGGCACTATTGGAAGCGCTCAACATCGAAGGACGAGGTCCTTGAGATTCTTGGAGAGAGCAGCCGGAGTCGATTGGAGAGAGCAATGTGTGTGACAGTGGTTGTGACAATATGTATGACAGTGGGTGTGACCGTTAGTGTAAATAGATAGTGTGACAGTGGGTGTGATATGAGGTGTGTTAGGAGGTGTGACAGTTAGTGTAATAGGTAGTGTGATAGTGGTTGTGACAGGTAGTGTGACAGTGGGTGTAAATAGATAGTGTGATAGCGGTTGTGACAGTAGTGTGACAGTGTCTGTGACAGGAGATGTGACATGCCAAGAGGAAATGTGAAAATATGTGAAATTTTGTTAAAATTCAAATGAGATTGGTATGACAGCGGGTGTGACTGTTAGTGTAAATAGATAGTGTGACAGCTTCTGTAACAATGGGTGTGATAAGAGGTATGACAGTTAGTGTAATAGGTAGTGTGATAGTGGTTGTGACAGGTAGTGTGACAGAGGTTGTGACAGTAGGTGTAAATAGATAGTGATAGCGGTTGTGACAGTATGTGTGACAGTGTCTGTGACAGCATTTGTGACAGGAGTTGTGACATGCCGAGAGGAAATGTAGAAATATGTGAAATTTTATTAAAATTCAAATAAAATTGGTATAAATATGCTCAGAATGAAGATAATAGCAGGAATTAGGGAACATTGAGCTTCGGTTTCGCCGGAATTGCTTGAAGCACCGCCATTGATGGCGACAACCGTTTGTGATGGTTGTTACGCCTTGTATGGTTGCTCGATTCAGAGTGGGTAGTATATCAAATGAAAGAGGAGAGCGAGATCTTTCTAACGGTACCAACTTCATTAAAATCTATTGCCGGACGAGAAAGTTATGGCTGAAATTAGAAAAAGAATGAAAAAAAAGAGTAAGAATTGATAAAATAGTCCATAAAATGTTTTTAAAGTCACTTTTTTCTAATTTTATTAATATTTTTATAATTTTTACTTAAATGTAATGAATTTTTTTTTATAATTATTTCAGTAGTGATTTTTTATAAAAGATAATACATTTTTATAATTTGACCAAGTTTTTATTGACTACAGGATTTCGGGCAAAAGAAAGAGGGACTGAGCCTGAGAATAGGGTCTAACGCAAAACCCTGCCAAGTTCAATCCGAATTCCTCAATCCGACGAAAAGTATGTACAAAATGCTCTACCCACTTCTTCTTTTTTAATAAGCTCTTTCATTTAGTTCTGTGGATTGTTATTTTTGATGAATTTCTATTTTGCTTAGTGCAAGATTTAATCTTTCAGCTTATAACAGATGCTAGGGTTAATGAACCATTTCGACATTCCCTCCCTTCTTCATTCACTCTCTTGGGCGCCTCCATCCCCAAAAAATCACAAAATCTCAGATGTCACTCATCTCACCCCATAACCCAATTTTCCAAACCCTAGTTCCTCAAGAGTACCCCATTTTGAAGCCGAATTGAGCTACAGGCAAGTTCTTTTCTCTCTCTTCTGATCTTGTGTTGGATGAACTGGAATGGGTGTAAATATTTTTGTTGTTGTGTGTGTTTCAATGATTGAGAATCCGAAGACTTCAATCAAGGAACCAATAGCAAAATGCCCAGTTCAATCAAGCTTTTCCCTGTGATTCTAAGAAGAATGAAAATCCGAAACTTGGGTAGTACTGATTGTTTGGTCGGCTACGGTTTGAAAACTCCTCTACCGATAAGAGTCGGTTTGGCATCGGTAGAGGCAAGAGTGGATCGGTTTACTACCGCATCCAGCCCTAAATTGGTGTACTTTTAGTTAGTTTGCTATATGTTTAGGTGACTACTAGAATTGTAGCTGGAAATTGTATGAGTATCAATGGCATATTGGAATCTAACCATACAATAATGCAGGGAGGGTGAGTTTTTTTCGGGAGATTTATCGCAAATGGATTTCTGCCCGGATTGTGGGGGCATGCTGCAGTATGAGCTTCCGAATAATCTGAATATGCACGCTGCTAGATTCTTCTGTCCCACTTGTCCTTATGTTGCGTACATGGAGAAACTGGTATAGTAATGCTATAGATTCTTTTATGTTGCCCGTATTACAGTGAAAGATTATCTCTTTTTGCTATGTTGAAGGGTATATGAATGTTTGTGTTACTGATTTTATCTTTTGTTTTGTGCTTTCAGAGTGAAATTAGGAGGAGGGAGGCTCTTGTTAAGAAAGAGATCCAACCCATAATTAACCTGAATGACTTTACAAATGCACCCAAAACTGAAGGTGTGTTTAATTTTTCACTCTCAAGAGGATTTCATTCTTTCTCCTGCTATGTTGGATTGATGTAGTGCATTCTTGTGTGGGCTGAAATGTTTGTTAGAACTGAAAATATGCTGTTATAAGTTTTGTAGATCAGAAACCTAGCGATACTATTGGTAGTGGTTACTGCAATTACTACAACTGATTTAAAGTTAAAGTTTTTCAAGATACTAGTTTTTCCTCTACCTTCTATTGCATATTTCAAACGTGGGATAGGATTTGCATGTGAATGGTAGAAGGAAGACACATTGTATTTTAGAAACAATTGATGAGAGTTAGCATAGTCTGGTCAGGTAGAGAAATTTGTAATTTGATGGTGTTTATTTGCTGACAATCAATTGTCCAGAGTGTTGTCAGAGAGAATGCCAACCAACTGGTGTGAAAGGATACCATTTTTGTTAGTTTGGCAATTGATATTAAGTAGATGCTCTATCAAAGTGATCTACTTGATTTAGATTTTGGTTATTCATAAGCAAACCTATCTCACATATCAGCAGTAGTTGGGTCTTTTTTGGTCATGTCTGTAACATATTAATTAATATTTAAACCATACAGCGTATGATTTCCAAGCTATAATCTTGGAGTCCTTTTATTGATCCTGTGTTGATGCTGCAGCAGTGCTGCTTGCAATGTTTTATAACTTTTGTTGAAACCCATTTTGACTGCAAATCTGAATTCGGTTCCCCCACTTCCTTGATCTACTTTTCTGTGGCAGAAACATGCCCAATCTGTGGTCATAAAGAGGCCGCTTTCCGGGAACAGCAAACGCGATCTGCTGATGAGGCTTCAACAAAATTTTATAGGTGTTTGAACGATGACTGTAAGAATGCTTGGATCGATTACTCTTAGTTGGAAACCTCTTCTTTACTATCGCTGGTATTGCCATCAGTCCATGGACAAGGTAAGAGCCAAGCAACATCCGTTCAGTTTTCTGGACTTTGAAATCAATTTGACCGTGGCCAGCTGCAATCTTTTGCCTTTTCTCGGATTCAATCCCTAAATGGATTGTTGTTTTTATTTGGCGTCTTGGACTCCATTGTACTGTAGTATATTGGCCAGTTGAATAAATATATTTCCAGACTTGAGCTTTATGCAAATTGAACCTCCCCGTGATTTTATTGCTGCCTTAATCTCACTTGGTGCTAGGAGGTTCCAAGTGCATGGCACATTCAAGTTCCTCACAATTTCCAACCTCATGCAATATGTTTATATATTGATCATGAATCAGCAGTAGATTGTACGCTTTACAGATTCAAGAAGTTATTTACACTCAACAAACAAAAGCAAACAGGAAAGTGAGCACAAAACTTAGCAACAGAAGGATCACGACTTCAGAAAAGGTGAGCCGCATCCAATACATAGGGCAAATTATGTCAACCCTTATATAGATTACCAGCAAACAGTATAAACACCTCAACGGTATCATCAAACAAGGGAAAACATAACAAATGGTCTTAATTAGTGAACAACAAGTTTCTGCTTTTCTATCCATTTCTTTCTGGTCCCTTCAAGTGCTTTCTCCCTCATCCTAGAAAGCTCCTGAAACCAGTGCTGGTATTGTGTCTCAATAGTATCGAGTTCCAACTTCAGCTCAACATCCAGATCAGCTGCCAAAGAAACCGATGAACAGCTGCTTGACAAGCTCATTTCATTAGATACTTTCTGATCAAGTGATGGCACCTCTATGTTCTTTGGAAACTCTTGGCCTGCATTGCTGGAGTAATTTCCTTGCAAGCTTCTGTCATCAACAAAGGAATGCATAGGATGTACAATATTGCAATGAACGGATTCAGCTGCTCTACTGATATTGCTGGAAGCATCATCGGCCAGAAACACAGAAGCAACTGATGTTTTTGAATGCTCGTCGGCAAATTCAGTAAAGCTTGGATAAGAAGCAATGCCACCATTAAAACTAATTGTATCAGGATTTATCCAGGCGCTACAAGCTCGCTCAACCATTGAACCAGCAAGAAAACCAGATAATGGTGAACCCCACGGGCATGCCACTGAGGATTTACCATCAAGGAAATCGGATCCACCATAAGTAAGTTCGCTTGAGGAATTATCAGATAATGGCTTCCAACGAGGTACGAGTTTCATTATCAAGTAATCAATAAATTCAGCAATGAAGGCCACATCATGATCTGCTAACTCAAGATGTTCAACCATCTCAGCCGCCAGAGAGACGGCAGTATCAGTATCAAGGTAAAAGAGAAAATCTATGTTCTTCACCTTACCTGTAACAAGCCACAAAGAGTCAAATTAGTTCATTATTTGTCTTGAATCATTATGTTTGTGCACTATATATAAACTTGTAAAATCATTCTCCAATTTGCTTACTCACCACATGCATCAGCAATACGCAAGGTCAAAGATACTGAGTTTTCATCATTTTTTGTCCCCCTTAACCTAAACTCATTGTTCTTACTTTTCCTTTGAAATTCCAAAACTCGTGGACTTCCATGGTTGCTTCCTGTACATGTGCTTATTGAGAGCTGCTTATAATCACTATCTATGTCCATGGAAAATGATCCAGACTTGGGTAAGTTCAATGCTTTGAGATTTTGGTTAGGTAACTTTAAGGGATCACGCATTGGTTCCCTCGGGTTCCCAACTTGAAGGAATGGATCTTTAAGCAGCTCCTTTGCAGAAGATCTCTGAGACACTGGAACCAGACATTTCTCAATGAACTTTTTAATTTGGGGGTCACGCACCTTACCAAGCGCTGCAGGTTTAACACCCTGCAACAGAGCATACCAAACATAAGATACCTAGGAAAATGCAGAGATTCTATCTGAAAGAGCCTGCCAAATTTTTATTCTGGTGATTCGTCAACTTACTGAGGTAACCTTCTTAAAAATCTGAGCAGGACTTTTGCATTCACTATATGGATATTCAAAAGTAACCATCTCTAGCATGCACATCCCAAACGAATACACGTCAATGAGTTCATTATATTCCTCATCATAGAGTTCTGGAGCCATAAACTCAGGCGTCCCTAGTTTAGAAACAGCAAGATTTCAGTACAACCCACATTTAGTCAGTTTGACAAAAAGATGGCATCTGATGACATAGGATTCTTTACCAATCACACTTCGAGCAGTAGCCTGTTGCATAACAGTTGCTAACCCCAGGTCTCCAATTTTAACTTCTCCATGGTTCCCATTGATAAAAATATTGTCACATTTTAAGTCCCTATGAATAATAGGCGGGTTCTGGCCATGGAGATAGACTAAACCTCGGAGAATCTGCCTTGCCCAATTCCTTATGGCCTTCGTATCAACATTTTTATGCTTCTTACGATATCTAGTAAGACATGACATCATTAGTTTAATTGCACACAATTCAGCAAAGCAATACAAGACAAGAATCAATAGAACGTACTGCCTTAAATTTCCAGATGTGAAGAGTTCGGTAATCATGTTAATAGTATTTTTCTGATCATCCACCCAGGAATTATAGAACTTGATAATATTATCATGTTTCAGTGATTTCAGCAAATGGACTTCAGAGTACAATTTTGCCAAATCATCCGGTGAACGCAAGACAGCATCAATCCTCACTTGGTTCCAAGCAACTTCTATTCCATCTACTTCATCAAATGCCTTGTAGCTGCAAAAACAAAATCACAAACCAAAGAAACAATTCCAAAGAATAATTCAAGTTAACAGATCAACTTCTTAAATAAAAGGACTTCCTAAAGATAGATGCAATAAAGAAAAAAAATAAAATAAAGAGAAAGGGTCTCAAAATCGTACACAGTCTTGAAGGCTCCCCTGCCCAAGATTTCATTGTACTGCTCCCAAAAGAGAAAAGAAAACAATTAATGTATGAATCACTCTGTGCGAGAGGATAAACAATCTTTAACAATTCGAATCAAAACACAAATCAACAGGTAAAAATTACCAACATGAGTTCAACAAAACTCGAAACAATATAAACTTAAAAGATTGCAGCTTGAAAATTAGCATCCCCCATTATCAACAACTAAATCACATATAACCCTCAACGCCAGATAGGCATACTACTGATACTAGATCATCAACTCTAAAATCAAAACACAAATCAAGAGTTGAAGACCAAATCACCAAATGCAACATGAACATCGATGATACTCAAAAACTCATATAAAGATGCCATCTAAACATCAAAATCTCTCATGAACCAAAAACATCGCAATATATTTCAATCACACAAAAATCAATATGATCACAAATATATATAGTCATAAAAAGTAAATCATATTCGTGGTGTAGTTTGTTTCATACCCGAACATAACGATTAGTTGGGTCCTTCTCTACATAATCGACCTCATCTTCGGGAGGCTTCACCGTCGAAAACACACCATAATGATTACCAGCATATTTCGGCGATACAAAACCAGACCCGGAATTCATTTCCTCACCAGAACGTACACCAAAAAGCTACTAGAAACACAAGCACGACGACGACTTCTTTTTAAATATCTATATTTACACACTTGTTAATTAAATACACCTTTTTGCGTGTGCGAGAAACAAATTAACAAAGTTCATGAACTAAAAGAAGAGGAAAAAGAAGAAGAAGCGGCCGCCGCTGATCGAGTCAGAGAACGACGACGTTTCCCTTGGTGGTGATCGTAGAAGGCTTCAAAGGCAATATTATCGAATGCCGATCGGAACCGGCATCCGACAATGGGACTGGACTGTGGCAGTGAACCGAAAGAGTTCAAAACCCCAAGATCCATGCAAGATAGAGTAGTCATTCTCTTTCATACCAAACCCAGCGACGACCCTGTTGGCGATAACCATTATTCTGTGATCAATGTCCCAGCAGAACTCTTTGAGAGGTTTAAGAACAACGTTGGAAGGTGATCAGCATTTGGGGAATGACCCGAGATTGGGAATGAGGTGCAATTCCGAGGTTGGGAGAGGAAAATGGGGAAGGGAAAAAGAGAGAGAGAGAGAGAGAATGGAACGGAGGTTTGAGATTTCAGAGAGAAAGCAACGTCGCGCGGAAATGAAGCCTGAAACAGACACTTGTATGGTTGAATATTCAAGTACTACCAAACGTTTTAAATTTTAAATAGTGACTAGGCTTTTGTTATACAGTTATACAATTTATTTTGTGACATTTTTGGGCAACAAGGGTTTCGTGGTGTAGTTGGTTATCACGTCAGTCTAACACACTGAAGGTCTCCGGTTCGAACCCGGCCGAAGCCATTTAATGTTTTTTGTTTCCCCACTTTTGTACTTGCTAGAACATTTCATCTTCGATTTGTTACTGCCATAATATAGCAAAATCCTTCTGAAGGGTTTGCTAACATGTTACAGTACTTGTAACATGAGAACCTAAACCCTGACAGTAGGTAGACATATCTTTGTTACATGTTACAGTACTTGTTTCTACCTTTGTTACGGTTTATGCATCCGTTAGGGATCACATATTTGAATGATCGAATCTATGATAAGCTCGGAATCTCCTTTTTCACTAGTTGTTGTAAATAGCATGATGAATGTCACCTCAATGGCTCGATCTAATGGAACAATAGTATCAGAGGCAGACCATAGAGTGAGCAAACCCAGCAACTGCCGGGTAAAAATAAAAACCGGTAGGCTATATTTTTTTTCATGTTGGGCAAAAATATGATTCAACTCCAGCCCAAGACATACCAATAGGAGCCTTGGTTATCAAATCTATGTTCTCTACCGTTTTCTATATTATCATTGTAGACCCTAATCTAGTGTCATTTGAGATAATTCTTCTTGTTTTGGGCACTTGTTTTGTCATGTAATACAGTAAATGTATGTGACATGTTTTTAACATCTGAATTGATTAGCGCATTTTTAATTATTAAGGAGAATTTTATTGTAAAAAACACTAGTCCAATACATGATTAAACTCATTTTGCTCCTTAATCTTTTTTTCCCACCGTTTCACTGAGACAAGTGGTCATTGACATTTCGAGTTTACAAATTAAGTAACTATTTTAGTTTGTAATTCTTATATTTCTTTCAAAATCTTGATGAATATTAAATAAAAATTACATTTAGACTTATTAAGAGTTTTACAATTTTATCCTCTTTTATTCAAAATAAAATTATGCTCGCTTAATTTTTGGAAAATAAATCCACCGCTAAATAATATAACATAATTTATGAGATCCAACTAATCTCTAATGATAAAATCTGCATTAACTTTATTCCTACAACTAATCCATCGACCAATACTAAATTTGCGTAGTAAGAACTTGGGATTAAGTCTAGTTTTGAGTTTTGACCATTGAAGTGATTGAACAATATTGGAAAAGTCTTCAGTCAGCGGTTACGGTACTATCATCTACCGACAGAAAAAGGTCAGGCGAATCGTCCATCTTCTGTTACTTACCTGCGGTTCAGATTTCTGTTATACATAGTCATTACCTCCTCTACTCCTCTTTTAACACTCTTAACCTTTTTACTCCAAGATCACCTCAATCCCGATTCCCACCTCCGAAAAATGGATCCCCGATTCCCGCGGAAGACCGAGCACAAATCCGACGTGGCGGCTGTCCTCCGAAAATCATGGTACCGTCTCCGCCTCTCCGTCCGGCACCCCTCCCGCGCCGCCACGTGGGACGCCATCGTCCTCACTGCCGCCAGCCCCGAGCAAGCCGAGCTCTACCACTGGCAGCTCAACCGCGCCAAGCGAATGGGCCGCATCGCCCCCTCCACCGTCACCCTCGCCGTCCCCGATCCCCTCGGCCAGCGCATCGGCTCCGGCGCCGCCACCCTCCACGCCATTCACTCCCTCGCCCTCCATTTCCGCAGTTCACGGGGCCCAAACTCCCAGGTAACTGAATTCAACCGCCAAATTATATCACACCAATCAATGACGTGGAATTTTGTAAATATAGGAAATTGCAATATTAGTGGATGGGGGAGAAGTTCAATTTAGAACATAACAGTCAGAAACTCTGAATGTTTCGGCTTTTCGAAGAATTGAAGAACAAAGTTTGCTTCCTTTGCTCCCTGTGGAGTGTTGTATCTAATTCTAATGTGGTGTTTCAAACAGGTGGCAGATGGAGGTAATGATGATGATCTGCAGCATATGGTGAGCTACATTGCGAAAAAGCATATATTGTTGCTTCATGCTGGAGGGGATTCTAAGAGGGTACCGTGGGCGAATCCCATGGGGAAAGTTTTCCTGCCACTTCCGTTTCTGGCAGCTGATGATCCTGATGGGCCGGTGCCGCTGCTTTTCGATCATATACTTGCAATTGCTTCTTGCGCAAGACAAGCCTTTAAAAATGAAGGTTGTTTGTTAAGTTATTGTGTCGTCTTTATAGTGAAAAGGGGTTGATATCATGAGTCTATACTATAGAGCTCAATCTCAAATTGTTAATGTGTGGTGATGTTGAGACTTGTCTGTATACACTTGTTCATATGATATGCAGATAGATAACCATTTTTGTTTTTTTATTTTATTTGTCTCAGATTGGTTGTATCAGTATTTCTTCTTGGTGTTCTGTTGTTATTGTGTTGTGTGGTTACATTGCCGATGTGGTGGCTCTCAGTTGATTTTTCACAACATCATATATGTTCTCTCCTTATCATGTTACTGTCTTTGCAGGTGGGATGTTTACTATGACTGGAGACGTACTTCCGTGTTTTGATGCCTCCAATATGGTGCTTCCGGAGGACACATCCTGTATCATCACAGTTCCTATTACCCTTGATATTGCGTCCAACCATGGTGTTGTTGTGGCATCTAAAAGTGGAAATGGCGAGAATAATGTCAATTTGGTTGACAATCTCTTACAGAAACCTAGTGTAGAGGACCTTGTTAAGAACAATGCAATTCTTGACGATGGCAGAGCACTTCTTGATACTGGATTAATAGCTGTTAGAGGGTTAGGGTGGGAGGAGCTTGTTAGATTAGCATGTTCCTGCCAGCCAATGATTTCAAATCTTATGAGGAACAAAAAAGAGGTAAGTGTATGGTTTACAATAATAAAGTCAACTGGATTTTTATTAGAAGCTTTGTAGTACTATCTTAAACACAGGTTTGTGTGATAATCGTTGCTTTCAGAAGACTTCCAGTGAGATCCCTTTTTTGTTTTTCAGATGAGTTTATATGAAGATCTTGTGGCAGCTTGGGTACCTGCGAAGCATGACTGGTTGCGGCTACGCCCCTTAGGCGAAGAACTTGTCAGCAAATTAGGAAAGCAAAAGATGTACAGCTGCTGTGCCCGTAAGTATAATATTGGCGCCTGCACCCTAAATTATATAATGCTCTCTCATTCTCAATGCCTACATGACATATGTTTCAGCATCAGCTTCTTGATTGTCTGCAGATGATTTGTCATTCTTACATTTTGGAACCTCCAGTGAAGTTCTTGATCATCTGAGTGGAGCTGGTTCAGGACTTGTGAGTCGAAGACACCTTTATTCTATCCCAGCGACCACTCTATCTGACATAGCAGCATCTGCTGTTATTCTTGCTAGCAAAATTGCACCTGCTGTCTCAATTGGGGAAGATTCTTTGATATATGACTCAACAATTTCCAGTGGAATACAAATTGGTTCCCTGTCCATAGTTGTTGGTATTAACGTTCCAGATATAAGCCATCAGGGAACAGATAATCCATTTAGGTTCATACTTCCTGATCGTCATTGTCTTTGGGAGGTTCCCTTAGTAGAATTCACCGGAAGAGTAATAGTCTATTGTGGTCTTCATGATAACCCCAAAATTTCACTATCTAAAGATGGAACTTTTTGCGGGAAGCCTTGGAGGAAGTTATTGTATGATTTAGGAATTGAAGAGAATGATCTTTGGAGCTCAACTGGTAATCAGGAAAAGTGTTTATGGAATGCTAAGATATTCCCTATTCTTTCTTATTTTGATATGCTAAGCGTGGCAACATGGTTGATGGGCTTGAGTGATAAAAAATCCGAGGAGTTGCGTTTGTTGTGGAGAAGTTCATCTCGTGTCAGCTTGGAGGAGTTACATAAATCAATTGATTTCTCAAAAATGTGTACCGGGTCCATTAATCATCAAGCAGATCTTGCAGCTGGAATTGCTAGAGCATGCATTAGTTATGGCATGCTTGGATGCAACTTGGATCGCTTGTGTGAAGAAATTCTACAAATGGAAAATGAAGGAGTTAAGATATGTAATGATTTTCTAGAGCTGTGTCCCACACTCTTGGAGCAGAACTGTAAGATTCTTCCCAAAAGCCGTGCATACCAGGTTCAAGTTGATCTTCTTCGAGCATGCAGCAATGAGATAGCAGCATGTAAGATGGAGAACAAAGTTTGGGCTGCAGTTGCCGATGAAACTGCTTCTGCAGTAAAATATGGTTTCAAAGGTAAATTTAGCCACATTGCATAATTTAGGGACACAGAGAAGAAAATTCTCTCTTACAACACAAAACGTCGATTACTCATTTACTTCTGTCATCCTAACTATCTAAGTGATACATGGAGCATAACATTTATCATTTGGAGTTGTTTCTGATGTCCTGTTGATTTTACTTAATGATTTTTGTTTTTGTCGATGATTTGTAGAACATCTGTCGGATGCGCCCATAAAAATCCCTACTCCCACTTGTAAGAATATTAAGTTTAATGGTTCTGTGGATGATTATTTTCATCCTAGAAGGGTGAAGGTTGAATTACCAGTTCGTGTTGATTTTGTTGGGGGTTGGAGTGACACTCCTCCATGGAGCTTGGAGCGTGCTGGTCATGTTCTGAATATGGCAATTAGTTTAGAAGGTTCTCTTCCAATTGGCACCATCATAGAGACAACAAAACCCACTGGTGTCTTTGTCAGTGATGATGCTGGAAATGAGTTGCACATTGACGACTTTACCTCAATTGCTACTCCATTTGACCACAGTGATCCATTTAGGCTTGTGAAATCTGCCCTGCTTGTGACCGGCATAATTCATGAAAATGTTTTGGCATCGGTGGGCTTAAAGATTACAACATGGGCTCATGTTCCTCGAGGTAGTGGCTTGGGGACTTCTAGCATCTTAGCAGCTGCAGTTGTGAAAGCACTCCTACAGATTACTGATGGAGATGAAAGTAATGAAAATGTTGCAAGGCTTGTTCTCGTATTAGAACAGCTAATGGGGACAGGTGGTGGCTGGCAGGATCAAATTGGGGGTCTCTACCCTGGCATTAAGTTTACTGCAAGTTTTCCTGGAATTCCACTGAGACTACAAGTCACCCCACTTTTGGCTTCTCCTCCGCTAGTTTCAGAGTTGCAGCAACGCTTGCTTGTGGTATTTACTGGTCAAGTATGTCACAGCCTTCCTTTTTCATTGAATATGCATTTTGAGGCTCTTTTGCATTAGCAGTGAGCATCACACAACACTCCGGGTTTCCATAATCTGCGGCGAAGTTGTATTCCCTCTCTGAAGTTCTTCTCACCTGAAATATGAAATGTGAATTCCTTGCAGGTTCGACTAGCCCACCAAGTCTTACAAAAGGTGGTAATCCGATACCTCCGAAGGGACAACCTTCTCGTATCCAGCATCAAGCGCCTCGCCGAACTGGCTAAGATTGGGAGAGAAGCTTTGATGAATTGTGACATAGACAACCTTGGGGACATAATGCTAGAGGCATGGAGGTTACATCAAGAACTTGACCCTTACTGCAGTAACGAGTTTGTTGATAAACTCTTCGAATTCGCTCACCCCTTTTGTTCCGGCTACAAGCTTGTAGGCGCTGGCGGGGGAGGCTTTGCCTTGCTACTCGCCAAGGATGATGAGCATGCAAAGAGGCTAACTCATTTGCTTGAAAAGGATTCAAACTTTGACGTCAAAGTATACAAATGGAACATCTTCTTAGATAAGTAGATGATTATACATGTTTTCTTACAGTGTGCATTACCATATTTTCAAACTGATTCTTGGTTTCTCATACATTCTTCAATTCATCCGAAATTCTGTATACTAGTAAGAACCTGAAGCAGATATCCTTATATTCACAACTACATTGTATCATACTAAATACTTTGTATCTAATATTGTTCATGATCCAAATTAAGGACTTCGGCTGTAGCACATATGGTGTTTCTGTCTAGTTACATACTTACAAAAGTATTTCTCACACTAGTAAAATAGAAAAGAAAAAAAAAGAAAGACATAAAGACATGAAAGGCAAGCTGCGAATATGAAAGTAGAGACATGTATAACGTGGGAACAAGGCAAAGAATCCCAAGCATGGAGAGCTTTCCTTTTGCTGTTTAATATGTGGAACAAAATTGATTACGTTATTGAAGAGTCGTTGGGCTCTACACTATTGGATACATTTTTCCACTTGTTCTTCAAAGACTCCAAGTCAATTTGGGGTGGAAAAACCGAAGGGTCATCATCACATTAAACACCCACCCATCATCATCATCATCATCATCATCATCATCATGAGTTGAAATGAAAAATCCAATGCTGGTTTGGTAAAGGTGGTTAACCTGATTCCTTGGTACGCGAATCTTCCTTTTCTTCTGCTTCTCTGTTTATGTTTGTTTATCTGTTTGACAGTTCTGACTAATGTGGGACTCTTTATCTACGTTTGTTTTGTAGTCTGTTTCTGATTTGGTTTGTTAGGCTAGAGAGTAGAGAGAGATGGGTTTGCTGAGTAACAAAGTTGAGAGGGATGAGATCAAGCCAGGAGATCACATCTACACTTATAGAGCTGTCTTCGCCTACTCTCACCATGGTTCCACTCTTATCTCATTTTGCTCTGTTAGTTTCAGGGTTCTGTAGAATTGCACAATGTGGATTCATAATGTGTTATTGACTTATTGTTGTTTCTGGGTTTTCTTGCTGTTTGTATCAATTTGCTTTCTGGCTTTCAATCAACGTTTTTCATGGAGCTGTGAATTGTGCGTCATCTAAAAGCTTTCACATTTTTATGGTATTGCTTTCGAAGTGTGTACCTTTGCAATTCTTCTATTGTATATTGAATTGTAAAGTTCTTTGATTGCAAGTTTATGATTGTGGATTCCTTGATTAAGGTTCAAGGACTCTGACGTTAATCCACGGAAGGAATGATTATAGAAGAGATTAAGTGTAAGATTCTTGAGATATCAATTTACATCTGGTTGAGTCCTTATTGAAGTTTAGATCTCCCATAGTTGGGAGATTCTACCATTGACTTTTTGGAAATAAGTGCTATGCCGTTTCTACTTTCCCAGAGTGAGGCAATTGCTAATTCTTGTGTGATGTGACTGAATCTCCTTATTTGCTCTGGTAATTTTCCATTAGTAGGTCTGAACAGGAGTTTCATGTGATTCATATTGGTTGATTTTGGTGTGGCATGATCCCATGCCATTCAAGATTTATAACATGTTTGTGAATTACCCTTGTTGCTAGTTATCATGAAGCTTGGAAATTTTCATGCTTTGACTTCACATACTTTCAATTTAGCTGCAGAACGGTATTCCATCACTACTACGGTTTTGAAGAGTTTGTTGGACAGTTTGTATGGCTCAACAAAGAAATGATAGAATTACACACCGCTTTTTGTTCCTCCCCTTGTGGGATAGATCCCTCTTTGATTGTAATTTTAATTTTAACTGATTATAACCCATCAATCGTTTCAGAATTTGAGACTTCTTTATCATAATTCGGACTCTTAAAAAAAATCAGAAATACCTGAAAATACCCAGTTTGTTAGGTAGCAGTGGATCTCAGACCAGTCATACGTACCATAAATCTGAGAATGTACCTGGAAATATGTCTTGAGTTATTCTGCAAGTTTTGACTGGGGGTTTGATCTAAAATTGTATGTCATTATCACTATTCACTATAGGGGCTCTTTCACTTGATTTGTGCTTTCCATTGAACTTGTATTGTGTTCACATTATCAGTCCATCTGATTAAGACTACTCCTGTTCACATTTTTTACTTTCTTAGAAATTATGTTGTAGGTCCATCCAGTGGTTTACTCGATTGAGTGCTTGTATCAAAAGTTTTTTCTTTCTCTCTCTCTGTATGCTTGTATCAAAATTAGTTGTAAATGTACTGTATATCATACTGTGCAGGTATTTATCTCGGAGGAAGCAAGGTGGTGCATTTTACACCCGAGAAAAAGCCTAGTTCAAGTACTGGCACTGGCAAATCTTATGATTCAATGTCCTGTCCCACCTTTCCTGACTGTGGATTCAGGCAACCCAATAGTGGTGTTGTCCTCTCATGCCTCGACTGCTTCCTGAGAAATGGATCCATTTACTGCTTTGAGTACGGGGTTACGCCTTCAGTTTTCCTATCCAAAGTACGGGGTGGCACATGCACCACTGCAGCATCTGACTCCCCTGAATCTATCATCCACCGCGCTATGTATCTTCTTCAGAATGGATTTGGCAATTACGATGTGTTTCAAAACAACTGCGAGGACTTTGCAATGTATTGTAAAACTGGTCTTCTGATAATGGATAAGCAGGGAGTTGGAAGAAGTGGCCAAGCTGCTTCTGTTATTGGTGCCCCACTGGCGGCCATGCTTTCTTCTCCTCTAACATTGCTGATGCCAGGCCCAGTTGGTGTTGCTACTGCAACAGCCGGGATGTATTGTATGAGCAGGTATTCAACTGACATTGGTGTCCGCACCGACGTGATCAAGGTGGCCGTGGAAGATTTGGCTGTGAACTTGGGGTGGACAAGTGACCATGAGGAAGAGGCCAAAGATAGTGAAGTTCCTTTAATACAGCTCTGAAGATCTGTGCAATTGCATTTATTTGTAGTTAGTGTTGTTTAAGCATAGAATGTTGGAACGAAGTAATCTTGTTGTGCTCACATGATATGAAATTCACTTTGTCTGAAAAACTAATGTCTGGACTTCTTTGATAATTTGGTAGTGTGTTTTACCAATTATTTGGTGAAGCCTGGCTTTATTGATTCACGATCATGTTCCAATAATGCATCCTGTAACTGCCTGACCACCTGGATTTCACGATGGGGTTCCTGTAGAAGTCCTTATCATCGATTCTTGAAAGCGCCCCCTGTACTTACGTGGTGCATTATCAATGTATTGGTATATTAAAATGAACGGGTTCCTGATACCAGCCTAAACAGGCTATTTAGATCATGGAAGCAAAATTGCATGCAGTGGCAGATCAGACTTGAGTTTATTAATTAAATATATAAATATAGTATAATGAGAAATATCGACAGTGTAAGAAAATTTTACTGATTAGAAAATAAAAATATACCTACATAATGAGTTAAATTTGACTTTACGGTTCGATAAATTCTCAAAATCTTTAATCACCACCGTATTGTCAATATAATCGGTGCACTCCTTCTCAATGTGAAGACCATGCAATCATCAAGAAACTCATCTTCAATCTTACTTCTGAGTC
Organism: Argentina anserina; assembly: GCF_933775445.1. Classification (NCBI taxonomy): domain Eukaryota; kingdom Viridiplantae; phylum Streptophyta; class Magnoliopsida; order Rosales; family Rosaceae; genus Argentina; species Argentina anserina. Next base: position 16,164,158 of record NC_065878.1, on the reverse strand, counting down.
TATCTTAATAATATTCATGACTGAAAACGTGTAATGGACTAACAAATAGATCTGCATCCCCCATTGAATGATATCTATAAATTATTCTATCTAGATAAGATTTTTCCAAATGCAAACTACCAGATTTTCCTCAAATTTTAATCCTAAATATGAATTGATTCAATTGAAATACTTATTTTGGCTTTGAGTAGGATGACGGAGAATGAAAAGTTCGTAGGGACTTGATTGCCAATTCTTTTGGGGGAGAGAGAGAGAGAGAGAGAGAGAGAGAGAGAGAGAGAGAGAGAGAGAGAGAGAGAGAGAGAGAGAGAGGGGGGGGGGCAAAGTCTCATAACTTCTTTCCCTTTTTTTGGGCAAATAATGGCTAATATTAAGTATTCTAACCAGATTTGGGCTAGGATTTGAGTCTTAGGTGGGCTTGAGTTGAAACTAGGGTGAACTTTGCTATATATATATATATATATATATTAGTAGTAGTAGTAGTAGTAATTTTTTTAGAATAGGAAACTAGCAACATTAATTAATTAGATACCAAATCAATAACCCTCGACCAAGGATTAAAATATCGAGGAGATTGGAAATTTCGATATTCTAAAATATAGATATTTCGGTAGAAATATCGTTATAGTTAAAATTTTGAATTAAAAAAATATGAATTATTTGAGATTTATATATTAAAACCAACATGAATAAACCAAAAGTTGGCTTAGCAAGGATGGTTGAGGTGCTAATTTACTACATGGGCAATCTAAGGTTCGAATCTCCTCAAGACGGATGTGTTTCTATTCAACTTGGATCAAACTAGGTTTATATGAGATTTTGCCAGATATTGCAGAAATATCATGAAATATCGGACGGAATTCTATTGGTAGGCAAAGATAATTTCAGTGGCTCAAAAAACCGATAATTTCGTGGAAATTATTAATTTTTTAGTCCTTGCCCTCAACAATTTATATACATCTCATGAGTGAAAAAAATAGCATCAAAAGTTGTACAGCGGTCAGTACATTAAGCTAAGCAGAAAACAAGTCATGCTCCTGCTATTTTGCTGCATAGCCTCAGTAAGCTCTTCGTTGCCAAGCTCCATACTCTTTGTAACTTGAATTGCCTGTTGGAGTGAACAATCCACAAAGATAAGTAGCAGCAAATTTTGCATTTATAGTATGGCTTTATGCAATACTCGAATATATTTGCCATCCATTTACAGACAAGCAATATGAGCAAATTAATGAGGAACAAGAATTATTAGCCAGCTTGCATGGGCATAAGGAGGGTAGGGGGTCAATTGACTCATCTGAGTTTCTGAAGCTAAGCAGCCGTTGGTTGATTATTATGGTAATTACGTACAGATATCATACATAATGACCCTCCTCAAATAAGAATATCTAAAAATTAAAGGAAGCTATGACCGATTCATGTAGAGTTTATCGCTTATGTAGTTTTTTACATCATTTATTAATTAATTAATAATGACTTGCTCCATAATCCATATATAATTTGCTTGATTGCTTCTTTTTTTTTTATTGCTTCTCATGGTCACTGTCTCCTTTTGCTTGACATATCTATTCTAAATATAATTAAATTAGCTATTGTATGTATAGATAAATTTGCGTGATAAGAAGTAGTTTATATAGATAAGTTGATCAATAGAATTATGATTTGATGTGAGCTACAAAAATGTATGTGTACATGTTAAAATATATACATATACTAGCCTTCGCACATATGCTACGCATATAAATATAACCATATAGGGAGAGAAGGAAGTTACCCACATGTAAAAGTAGAAATTGGAAAGTTATTTGTGAAGATAGTGGGCAAATTTGTGATAACTATTCATTATATTTTGTATTTACTTTTCTATATTTTGTTATTTACATATATACCCTTCATATATTAAAATGTATTAAAAATAAAATATGGTCGGAGGATTCTCATGTTTTTTCATAACTCTTTTAGTTGATAAAGTGTGTTTGGGTTATTAATAGTATAGATGAAGAATATCACTTTGAAATCAGAAAAATGACTTATAAAATAATTATTTGTTTCTAACTATCGTTATTTTATGTTATTTCATATCGCTCATGTGCGTTTACTATGAACGGTATTAATCAAATCTTAACCCTCCTAAATGATATTTTTGGCTACACCACTACCTACTCGCGAAGTTCGTATATCTGGTGTGTTTGTTTCACAACTGGTGCACACATACGTTGATTTAGAATATACATTATATTACAGAAGTTTCTGAAAGTTGGCTGATAAAAACGTGCTGAGATTGAATGAAGCCAACTACTTAAAATAAACACATGTAGTTCGAGGAGTATACATTTTACCAAACCAAATTATCAAACCATTCATTTCATCCGAATATTTTGATCAGTGAGGAAAATGGAATTCTAACTGACTGATGTTGGCAGCTCACTACGGTGAGTAAGATATACTAAAACTTGAGAAAAAAAAAACACAATACAAGAGCTTCCATATCCCATAAAAAAAGACGAGAAAAAACAGATTTCTCATCTTAATTGGGAGATAAAGTACAACTTTAAAGATATTTAATAACAACTTGTGAAAGAAGTATTACCACCCCGCGTCTTTTTGTTGCGTTATCAGTACTAATAAGGTAATCGGTGCCAATATCATGATGTGTCACCCCACGTTTTTATGTTGAGTTATTATGTAATGAATGCCAACACCATAGCATGACACTCTGATGTTGATGTTTTTCTTAAGAACATTTATATGTTCTTGGCATGCTTTAATCAAAGTACTAATATGCATATGGAAAGAGAAATTTACTGTATTAGGAAAAACATAGCTTCATTTTCAAGACGAGCACAATCAACTCATTAGGACACCAACCAATTTTTTTACAACCGTCAACAAGTATTATTAGGAAAATTATCCTTACATCCAAGTAGTACAGTACTACACGTTGGAACGGCAATCAAATCTAAATATGCATAGTGAATTATTAACTTGGTGACATATGCAAGACTTCGGCAATCAAATCTAAATATGCATAGTGAATTATTAACTTGGTGACATATGCAAGACTTCGGCAATCAAATCTAAATATGCATAGTGAATTATTAACTTGGTGACATATGCAAAAGAAGTCTTGTTAGTGCCCCTAGAATTTGACTAACTCTAACCCCGAAAAGATTTACACCATAAATTCAAATTAAAACAATACACTAAAACTAAAAAAAAGAAAAAAAGAAAAAAAGAAAAGAGGACCGGATCCTAGGTGATAATAACTCACTTGAAGTTCAATTGCCTCTCTTTCCAGTACAATGGTGTCATGCATATCAACATGATCATTTGGATGCATCATTACAAGCAATTGTAGAGCTTTGATGCTTTTAAGCTGATCCATTTATTATAGAAAAAGAATCTTAAAACAAACACGATAACAAAGGAGTAAAGAATACTGCTAGTCACTAGCAAACACTCATAGACTAGACTAGACTGACTATATTACCCTTAACACTTAGGTATTTAATCTAAATGTTTTCATTAATAATATAAATTATTCTTATAATCTTTTTTTTTTAGAGTATCCGTTTTTTTAACTTAACTAACAACATGGTTTTTTTTTCATTTCGTAGTTTATTACTTTAGGGTTGGTCTCCTGAAAATAAAAATGGACATTTGTAACTAGATAATTTTGCCCTAAACTTAATATATTACCCTTAACACTTGTCACATAATTTTTTACTCTCATGGTATTAAGAATAACACTTAACTGAAATCAACAAACATAATTCGAAGGTTAATTAAACATGTAGATCTCATATAACAAGTAAGACATGACAGAACAATTGTGATATTATGCTCAACATGTTTCAAAACAAATTCAAATTCATTCCTCACAATGTGTGAACTCTTATTTTCTCTCAAAATTATGGCTCATGCTTAAAATCTTTTCACATGCATAATTTATATATTTGAAGCACATAGTGAAACCAATTCGGAAATCTCATGAATGATACCAATCACATGCATAGATCAAAGACTACTCATTTTAAGAATCATGTGAATCTTTATAAATGGTTGTAATTAATAAGGCTCAACTAAGGGTATGAATTTTTATCAAGGAATTACAAAAGTCATCATAAAGACTTAGCAAAACACAAACATACTTCCTTATGTCATCAAACACCTTTGAGGGCTAAATATCAATTTTTTTTTTGGATCTAAGCATCATTCTAACCATGTGAAAACGAACAAATACTATAATAAACTGTTTTGAGCCTTTAATAATAAACACAGCTCCAATTTCACTTCAAGACAACTCATTCGTGTCTACTTTCTTTTCTACCGAAATCTATTTTCTTGTTCTTGATCGCAAATTTCTCTTTTCTTCTCCACGAATTCAACATTTTTTTATTTCAACACACACATATATCCTTCCCCCACACTTAGTTCACCTCATCACTCCATATCAAAACCAAAATCAAGCTCTGCCAAGTCTCAAAGACAAGGATAGAGATATAACTATACTAAACAATGTAGTAACATGTTGGTGATGAAAGAAAATGATTAATGTATGCACAATGAGGTTAACTAAAGAGTCCCAAGCCGGGCACAAATAGTGACACATGGATGTTTGACATAAAGTGGTGATAATTCTAGAAAGATCTAACAATCATTTTCAAAATCATAGCATATTATGTTATAAAGTCTCAACAATCAACAAGAAAGTTATAGAATCAATTAAAAAGATATGACATGCAAATTGATCAAGTAGAAAAATAATGAGGAAGAGGGCAAGGATAATAAAGCTCTTTTGATATAGCTCTGAACATGATATATGAACAATTGCAAGTGTAAAATTTGTAGCAAGTGTAAAATTTGTAGCTAGTGTTGAACCAAAGAAAAGAAACATAAGAATTGGTTGACACTAGTGCCTTGTTCTGATGTGTGATTGACAAACCCATTTATTCATTGTGACACACACTACCAGAAAATAGCACTTAGATGACAACATCAAAAATCAGTCGTCACCTAAGAAATTATAAGACGACGAAAACAAAGCCGTCAATTTAGTGAACACTTTCGTCGCCTAGGTGTCACTTAAATGACAAAATGCAGTGTTGTCATCTTACTTGTGTATTTTAGATGACGAAATGTAATATCGTCACCTAAGATGGTGACTTAGTCAACAAGCCGCTCCATTGTCATCTCAGCACAGAATTTAGACGACGCATTTAGATTTTGTTGTCTAAGAAATTGTAAGGTGACGAACAAATCTACTTAGATGACAAAAACGTTCGTCGTCTAAGTTAAAGTTTGACTTTATAATCTAGATCTCTTTCCAGATCGACAGAAACGAAGGAAAAACAGAAAAAACTGGTGCTCTGAAATTCTTGTGCCAGATTTTCATTTCGGTGGTTAATGTCTTCAAGTTGGATCTTCTAATGCTTAGTCCACCTCTACCCATTACTTGGTAGGTTAGTATAGTCTCTTTTTCCATATTTTTCTTTCTATATATATTTTGTAGTAATTAATGAGTTTTCCGATGAAGAATTTCAGCCATATGTTCATCAAGTTTAGTGATTATGCTATTTGTGTTGATTCATGATATTGTGAATATTGTTATATATACATAGTGTTTAGTTTGTTGATAATAATTTGAATTTATGTTGATTAATTAATTATTTAGTTAGTTAATTAATTAATTATATATTTTTTAAAATCATTTGATTATGTTGTAGTGAATGAGATTAGGACCATATATAACTGGAGGTAGAAGCTAGGTGAATAAGCAACAAAGACATAGATGTATGTTTATTGTTACTAGTAATGTGTGTTTATATGTCATTGATATAATTATATGGCAGGTCATGGACAAAAGATGAATGCAATACAGCAGGGGGAACCCTGAATATCAACAAGGAATCATTGATTTTGTGAAGTTTGTAATTGAACATGGTGATGGAAGTCAATTACACTTATGTCCATGCAGATTCTGTCGCAATACGAAGGCAATGTCAATCAAAGATATGTATGACCACCTGAATCAGAAAGGTATCATGCGCAGTTACAATATATGGACCAAGCACGGTGAAGTAGCAGATCATAATCCTTCACTTGAAGAAATCCAAGCTGGATACTTTCAGCAAGTCGGGTCATCAAGTGACTATGTAAGTCCTCATGTGGAGCCTACTATGCATATTTTACATGATACTTTTCCTTCGTTTGCTGCACGACATGAGGAAAATGTAGTTTATGACACCACTGTTTTTCAAGGTGATGATTTCTCAAACTATGGTGATGTAGATTATGATACTTATACCATGTTGCTTGCTAGTGTTCAAACTCCTTTATTTGAAGGTTGTGATAAGACTGTTTTGGGGACCATCATCGAACCAATGCATCTAAAAGTGAATAACAGATGGTCAAATAAGTCTTTTGACGAGACGTTAAGGAGTTGGAAGAAGGTCCTTCCCCCAGGAAACTTACTTCCTGATAGTTATTACAAGTGCAAAAGGATATTGAAAAGCCTCGGCCTCGGTTATAATAAAATCCATACTTGTAAGAATAACTGCATGTTGTTTTACAAGGACGACATCGAAAGGCAGAGTTGTCGCATTTGCCACGAGTCGAGGTGGGAGGAATGTTCTGCATCCACGAAGAAACCTAAACCTGTGAAGGTGCTCCGTCATTTCCCCTTGATTCCTAGGTTGAAACGTCTCTACATGTCTGCACACACTTCAAAAGAGATGAGATGGCACGCAGAAGTGAGGAAAGATGATGATACACTCAGACATCCCGCAGATGGTGAGGCTTGGAAATTCTTTGATAGATCATTTCCTGATTTTGCAGCAGATGTTCGAAATGTAAGACTCGGACTTGCAACAGACAGGTTCAATCCTTTTGGAAATATGAATCTATCGTATAGTATTTGGCCCGTGATGGTTGTGGCATACAACTTGCCTCCTTGGATGTGTATGAAGAAGGAATATAATATGTTGACTTTGTTAATTCCTGGTCCGCAGTCACCAGGAAAGTGTTTGGATGTATTTCTGCAACCATTGATTGACGAATTGCTGATGTTATGGGAAAATGGAGCTCGTACATTTGATAGGCACAGTGGAACTTCATTCATGATGAGAGCAGCATTGATGTGGACCATCAGCGATTTTCCTGGTTACGGGATGTTGTCATCGCAAGCCACTAATGGCTATTATGCTTGTCCGGTCTGCTTAAGTGAAGTACATTCTGAATGGTACGCTGGAAAGGTGTGTTATCTAGGTCACCGTAGATGGCTTCCAGCAGACCATGAGTGGCGGTATGATGCAGCTGCATTTGACGGATTTCAAGAGTTCCGTATGAAACCCCAAGAGTGGTCTGGTGATGAAATTTTGGACAAGTTAAACTCCTTTGATTTTGGGCAGCTAAGTTGTGATCCACGAGTACCAGTTCCAGAGCGACCTAATGATTTTTTGTGTTGGTCGCACAAGAGTATATTCTTTGACTTGCCTTATTGGGCGAAATTGATACTCAGGAATGCTTTAGATGTCATGCACATAGAGAAAAATGTCACTGACAACATTGTGGGAACAACTCTGAGCATTAAAGGCAAGAATAAAGACACCCCAAAAGCACGAGAGAATCTTCAAGAGTTGAAAATTCACAGACGGTTGTGGCCTAAGAAGATGGGGTCAACTATTAAATATCATATTGCACCTTTCACAATTAGACCAAATTTGAAGAAAAAAGTATTGCTTTGGTTTAAAGGAGTAAAGTATCCTCATGGGTATGCGGGAAATATATCACGGTGTATTAGAATGACGGAAAATAAGATAGTTGGAATGAAGACTCATGATTGTCATGTGTTGGTGCAACGACTTCTTCCTGTGGTTATTCGACCATATTTACCTCATGATGTGGTGGAACCAATAATAGCATTGTCCAAAATTTTCAAAAGTTGTGTGCTAAAGAGTTGAAGAAGTCAGATGTTCTTATGTTGAAAGAAGACATTGTTTACATCCTTTGCAAATTAGAGCGGATTTTCCCACCAGCTTTCTTTACAATCATGATCCACCTTTTGATCCACCTTCCCGAACAAGTGCTGTTTTCTGGCCCTGTACACTGTATTTGGATGTATCCTCAAGAAAGGTACGTATATATATATATATATATATATATATATATTATGGTATTTGACTAAATGCTTGTGTTATTTTTAGGCAACTTGGGCAATACAAAAAATATGTTATGAACAATAGTTGCTCGGAAGGATCAATAGCAGAGTCATACATTGTAGATGAGTGTATAATCTAAACATACGATTAATACTGCAAGAACCACACTAGTTATACACTTACTCTATGAATCTATGAATAACCATATCATGCTCTTACTGTATCATTATGTAGCACTACATTCTGTACCAGTCTCAATCCTTTTCATTTAAGCATTTCATAGACATTTTACAAGATTGTTGTATTCTAATTCCAAACTTCTTCAATTTACAGGTTCAAGATGCCGCCAACTAGCTCGTGAGTTGGCTGAGCAGTACTCTAGTTCTTCTAACATTGTGCCTCCACCGGGTTCAACACCCCCTGTCCCTCCCCCACTGCTAGATGAAAATTCAGCCCCTCCTTCATCAACTTCTGTTACTCATAGTGACTGCTTATCCAAGCCAAAGAGTTGTCGGCGGAAAAAACCTTCCGAAGGAGGTAATGTTACAACACCCGAATCAAATTTTGAAAGTTAACAACTTATTTTGTTATTCTAAATGATAAATTCCCAAGTTATCTAAACATTGTATTGTAGCACCTCCCCCCAAACGCACTCGTGGGTTGGTGACGGGCATGAAGGCTCAGAAGATTGTAGAGAGCACTGGACGGAAGATCAAAGTCATTTGGGACCCTAATTTCCTGAATGGCCCGATGAACGCTAGCGTACACAGTATGTTGACTCACGATATTGGCCACATCGTACGAGACTCCATTGCTTTGATGAAGCCTTCTTGGAAGGCGCTTGACAATGAAGAGAAGAAGAAGGTTCCAGCGGAACTCTCGGTAAAATGTTAATTTCAAATCTATCTATTTATTTATGATCGTTTTCACATGTCTTCATTGTCATTGTTTCTTTTTTGTAAAAGGTCTATTATGAGTTCAACTTTGGCGTCTCGTCTCCAGAGTGGGGATGGATAAGCAAGATTGCCGACACTGCTTACAGGAACTTCAAGTGCGATATTAAAGCTGAATGGGAAAAAGATGGCGACGAGGATGTACCAGCAGAGTTCCTGCATAGGTTGGACCAGTGGCAGTATCTCTGTAGCCACTTTAAGTCTGATAAATTTCAGGTTAGTTATTTATATAAATGTGATGATTTTAGAAACATGCTGGACAATTTCATTTATATATGAAAAGTTTTATGTTTTGATTCACAGAAACAATCTTGTGCCAACAAGAGTAACCGACATAAGAAGACTTTACATCACAAGACTGGGGCAAAGTCTTTCATTCGCAGTGCGGAAGAGCTTAGAGCCCAGGATGACCCCATCCCGATCCTTTCTAATTACTCTCGAGTGTATGACGCTACCAAAAATAAGGAAGCAGCTGACAATATAGTAAGTTAGTATTTAATAAAATGGTTGTTGTGGTTTATGTTTTGTGATGAAAGATGGGACTGATATTATTAAAAAAAATCTCATACTATGGTTGCATTTTGTATGATGAGTTTATGATGTTTGTTATGATAATCTAGATTTATGTCCTTGTTTGTGGGTGTACAAGCATGTCAGATCACAAATATAATAGTAATCATATTGATGTATGTATGTCGGTTTTGTGCTTTTGATTTGAGCACAGTATGACCAGATCTGGTCCAGTAATCTTTGCACATACTGTACCATAGTTGCCTTTGATTTGAGCATAGTTTCCTTTATCACTTCTATAATTCTATTGATCTATCACACAACTTTGTCAGGATATATGTGCCTTACTGGTTTTTCCCTTTGGTATAAGAACTGAATTCCATCATGTGTTTGTTTTATGCTCAGACAAAATATTTAGATATCTAAGGGCTACCTAGCAATACTTAAAAGAAAACAACTGTTACCTGCACTGCCAAGAGTCCTAGAAAGCATGGTTTGTCAAAAAGATGAGCCAACAATAAATGCTTTGTATCTCCCTGAGCACAACATTATGGAAGTTTAATGTCACAAGCCAACATTCACACACTAGAAGTTTGATGCCACCTTTAACATCAGCACCATTGTCACCTTTAACATATCAATATGTTGCTGCCATGTCTTTTAGAGATTGATGCTCCTTAATGACTTAATAAAGTGCTATTGTTTAATATGCAGAAGAAGATTAATGAGGAGTTCAACAAGATGATGAGAGAGGTGAAGGAGAAGCACCCTGACCATCCGGAGGAGATGTATATAAACTATTTTGACGTTCCCACTCAAGCTCAAGTTCTTCGAGATGCACTGGGACATCGGAACAATGGTCATATTCGGGGGTTGGGAGGAGCAGGCAGCTTTGGTGTGACTTCTTCATCACATGTTTTAGCCTCATGTCGCCAATCAGCTGTCATGATTGATGAGGAGGTCGAACGAGCTAAACAAGAAGCCCAAGAAGCGAAGGAGGAGGCTCAGAAGGCAAGAGAGGAATTTGTACAAGCCAATGAGAAGCTCAAGTGGGTGATGAACTTCATGTTGGAGACATTTGGATGTGAGCCACCATCATTCCCGCCTCAGCCTCAGCCTCCCTCAAATGAAGATGAGGATGAAGGTGGTGAGAATGGTTCCCTTAGCATTGCTAGTTGAATTTCTTAATTGCTTAAACTGTGTACTGTGTACTGTGTACTAGCCTAGCACTATAATTTTTTGTACAGAGGTAGATCATCCTCTATATATGATCTTTTGTATATGATATATGGGTGTAGATCACCATCTAAACTCAATGATCTACAAAAACTTTCTTGCTAGCTAGGTAATTGTACTCAAGAGACCCTTTATATATATATGATAATCTTGTTTGAAATTGTGCATTCACATCAATATTTGATTTATTATATTAGATTCAAATTATAATCCATTTAATACAAATTATATATAATTATTAAAAATAAATAAGAACAGTAAGGTGACAAACTCTTCTTGTTGGCTTATATTTCGTCGTCTTACACCTAAGTTAACGACAAATTTCGTAACTATAGATCATCAAAATTCGTTGGCTAACAAACATAGTGACGACAATAAGTTGTCGTCTAAGTACTGCAATTCGTCATCTTAGATATCAGGTGACATAATACATCTCGTCACTTAGGAATTACACCTTGTCCCTTTAGTAGTAACGCGACAACAAATATGTCGTCATTTAAGTATTAAAATTTCGTCATCTTAGTAAAAACGTGACGGGCGTAGTTTTGACATCTTACATGTGAGCTTAGGCGACGAAATACCTAATATCGTCATCTAAGTAACAGCGTCTACTTGACGAAACTTAGATGACAAAAATTTCGTCGCCTAATGACGTAAGACGACGAAAATAAGATCTTAGGCGACGAAATATCGTTGTCATCTAAGTCATTAATTCTGGTAGTGACAGTTACTTTTTTTTTAACATAGAATATCACAAAAAATATATATTATCTTCTTGTGCTCATCCATGGCTATTGTGTGTATATGCACATTTATTTCTTATATAATTTTTTATTTTTAGAGAAATATTCTTATATAGTTATATTAACAGCCTAAAGGAATTTCCGGTGAGAAGAGTATGTTGGGTAAGCAAGTAGTTTGCAGGGTGGTAATAGCCGCACATACCCTTTCAATATCTATTCTGAATTGAATAAATTTGCTGTCATAAAATGTTAAATAGATATTTAGGGGTGTGTTTTGTATATATATATTTGTGTTGACTTATTTTAATTGGCAGATTTTTTGAAAAGTCCACATACTATTTAAAAAGTACACAGACTTTTATAGAATTGTTAAAATGACTTATTTCAACCACAAATTTTTAGCTGATTTCTACAGATTTTTATTGATTCATGAAATCCACATAACTCATATTGATCGACTTCTATACATTTCTCAATATTCATAATGTATGTGCATACCATGTCTCTCAACTACAAGCTCATGGTTCTGTGATAATTTGTTTCACTCCCGGCCGTGCCTTAAGCATCTAGGTTGGCCTTATGGGTTCTCTGACACCTTGTGGATGTTATTGGACGAGGATTTAATGCATGCTAAGAAAACTTTTCTACGAATAATTTTTTGTTCTAAGCATATTTATTGGTTGTATAACTTGTATCTATTACAAAGACATTAGAAAATCTTGATTATTTATAAGAAAATAAAATAAACTCTTAAATTTAATATATCAACCAATAGGTACTAAAGAAATGAAAGTAAATAAATTCTTCCGGAAGTTTTAAGCTAAAGAAGTCGGTGTTCATAAAATATTGATATGATTATTATTCTCCTTTTTTCTTATGTACTTCTTTCATTGTCATTATTTTTATTGTTAGCATTGGGCATGTGTCCACATATGAGAATGAGATTTTAATAAGTATAAAGATACAATCTAAGAACATAACATAAAAAAGAAGAAAACAATAATGAGATCATAGGTTGAATAAACATGTTGGGTTGTAGGAAAAGAATTGGTAAAGAAAAGACAAAAAAGAAAATAAAGAAAAATGGTGGAGAAAAAAAAATACAATGAGAAAGTTCACGGAAAAGTCCACTGAAAAGTCCATGAAAATATTTGATCTAGAGGTTAGAAAATTTTTGGATTGTGATGTGTATAATTAACACTACAAGGTTCATGAGATTTCATGAGTTTATAATTTCATAAGTATGAATGATAATTTGAATGTCTACATACTTCTATTCATTTAAAAAAGTCATGATTGAATACCCTCATACTTTCATGAATTCCATAATGACTTTTTAAAATCCGAATTAAATACACTTAGACTTGTATGGATAATTAAAAATCTGTATTGAATACATCTAGACTTTTGAATTCCATAGATTTCTAAATTCATATATAATACACTCCCCTCAGTCAGTGCGGTGATTGAAGCATTGGAGCACAAACTGAAAGGCAAGTTCGGAGTGTTCGCAAACAGATGCGCAGACTGTAATGTAGCTTTGATGCATACATGACACACTTGCTTAACTTGTGGCCGTGTCCGGAGAAGCCAAACCCTTTCTTATCTTATAATAAGTCTAGATAGAAATGCATGATACAGTGATCATTTTGTGGTTTTTGTATCTACTGTGTTGCTTTTTTATTTGAATTCACATGCTTCATATCAACCATGCCTGCTAGCTCATTGACTGCATCTACAATCCCATTGATTCTTGCTGCATTTTCTATTAACAAACGACACTGAAGTGGTCAGTGGGATGACCTCCACTAATGGTGTTAGGGTTTTTCCGAAGGGCTCATCAGCAGTTTCTTCTGATGTTGGACCAATGAGGGAGCTCGGTATAGATTTCAAAGAAACTTGAAGTTGCTGCACTGCAAAATTAATTTCCCTGACCAATGAACCCATCTTGGATGACCTTGTCATGGTTTTTAAGTGTTATTGCCAATTCTCTTAAGATATTTGAAGAACTTTTGTTCATTGTCTTGCAGGCAGTGCCTAATGCTTCTTGAGGTACACAATACCCGGTGTCTGCCACAGTTACAAGTAATATGCTTAGTAAGAAACCGGTTACATAACAGATCTTCTGAAGATTCAACTATTTTCTAGGTGAAGTCCTACCTGAAGTACTTCTGAATCCATGCAACCACTAAGAGCCTCAATGCAATATGCAGAGCTACGAATTGATGCACCAATCTTTAAGTACTGTTTCCATGGATGATAGAAATCAAAACTACCATGTGCAGGCTCCCATCCTGCAAATTTAGCCTGAGAAGATGAATTAACAATGTAGTTTTTAGCCAGCATATTAAAATCATTCTTGATTATTCACTTCAACCTAACTCGATCACTTACCAAATTGTCTTCTGTTGCCTTTGTATCAAGCACATACTTGTACCCTTTAATTGCTTTACTATGATTGGAGTCTTCAGCCACAATTTCTCTGTCTTCAAAGTAATTGGTCACATAACCTGTATAATTTGTAAAGTTAACAAAATACCAACATCTTGTTCACTAATTAGTATCTTTTCTTCTAGCTAAGACACCAGAGTAAAGCAGAAGAAAATTATTTTGCACAGTTATTAGAGATGAACATACCATCAAGGAATCAGCCAGCTTGTCAAGGTTCCGATAGATCAAACGATGCAGCTCAGAACCAGCCCAAGTGGGATAGAAAAAAAAGCTAATCAGAATGCAGAAAGAGGTCCCAATGAAAATGGTGAACAGCTTTAGAAGGCCAACTCAGATATTTCATTCACACGATACCCCGAAACTGAAACTAAGCTGAAGGTGAGGATGAATATGAGAGCACCATAATCAAATCGGGATCTGACAGATGGGATAAAGCGAGAGAAGGTTGCTGCTGAAGCTGAAATGTGAGCGTTACATGAGCATGCAATCATGCATGTCATTTGTAGCTGGGACGCTTATATATAGCGAAAAAATCTGTAAATGAGAACAGATTTTACATACCTAAGAAGAAAACTGAGATTCCAGTAATTATGGGCTCGAATTTTTCTCCTGACTTGGAAGAAAACCAATGCACACCTAAGCCAAGTGATCCAGCAAAAAAAGTTGCGGTGACCCTATTTTTGCTTTTATATAGTGTTGCCCCTGCAAAATAAATGTATGATGTACCAAATTAAATTTAGTACTTTAAAATGATTATTGATGCATGTAAATTGATCAATCAAGATATGCCTTAGAATCAGTTAGTACTCAGTTACTCACCTACAGAAGATTCAAACACTACAACAACAGTCAGAACTGCCCACATAGCATTCCCTCCAACACCTTCATACAAAGACCTCGTATAGTAACAAAGTGACACAATTGTAAGAGCCAACCCAACTTTGACAGCATGAATGACCTTTTTAGGTTCAGCAACTCCTAAATTCCATGCCTTCACTAAAAATCTCCAAATCTTCAATATCAAACCTCCAACTTCACATTTTAATGCAAGCCATGCCTTTTCAACTAGCCTCAGTTGTGGAACTGCTCCCAATTGGTTTGTCCCATCAGCCACATTGATACTCGACTCCGAATTCTCCGGCACATCCTTTTCATTCACCATGTTGGAAGGACTGAAACAAAAAGAACAGAATTGGGAAGTTAAGACTAATTAATTGAGGTGCTTAATTGCTTATTAGCTGTGTGAGTCAGTAGCCTGTAGCCATGCTTATATGGCAGTCACCAGGGACTTGAAGTTAAAAGAAGAATAGAAGGCTGCTGGTAAGTTTACAATTTGAACATTGTTTACATGAATTTTCAATTCTTTGAGCACTTAAAAGACAACATGACTAAACAATGTGATAAACACTTGCAAAAAGCGTCATCACCATGCATTATGTTTGTTTAACTAATTAATTTTGAATTAACAATTTCTCAGCGCTCTTATCTCCTTTGAGTGAAGAAACTGAGATGCAGTGAGTCACTCTTCCGAACGAAAATAACTATATAATAGGTTTTTTAGGAGGAGTATAATTAAACTGGTGCATTAAGTGTAAGTTTAAGATCGTCAATAAGCTAGGAAAGATAAGCATGTCATCTCAAGACTTACCTAGTATTCCTCCCCTATCGTTTTCTCTCAATCATAGCCGCTAGGGTTTTTGAGAAATTCGGCAAAATCTTCCTCACCTATCGGCTATGGCCGATCAAAACCAATATCCCCTTTCCAATGTTTCTGCCTCCCGCGGTGGTGGCCCTTCGATGCGCTCTGCTGGTTCGACGCGGGAGGTTCTTAGCACGGCAGTAACGTCACGACACGCCTACCTTGTTGGTCGACTGCTCGGCCCT
Source organism: Argentina anserina (assembly GCF_933775445.1). NCBI lineage: Eukaryota > Viridiplantae > Streptophyta > Magnoliopsida > Rosales > Rosaceae > Argentina > Argentina anserina. Next base: position 16,148,225 of record NC_065878.1, on the reverse strand, counting down.
AAGGCTCGGTATCCGGGCTTCAAGGGTTCTATCTCCTCCATATGGTGTCTCAGGCGAGGCTTGAGCGTTCATGATGCCAAGGAGCGTTTTTGTTCCAGTTTGATAAGGCGGCTAACCGTGATCGGATCTTCAAGGGCGGTACTAGCACAAGAAAAGTTTATGACAGGAAGTTGGCTTCTAAGAAGAAGAAGACTAAAGCTGGGTCATTAGTTCCTCCTCAGCCTCTTGTGGCCGGGCTGGAGGCTCCAATGGTGGCACCAATGGAAGTAGGGGACCAAGACTCAGTAGGTGTCTCCAGAGAAGGTAATTCAGCAGAGCAGGAGCGGGCTCCCTTTCCTCAACAAACATAGTTTGAATCGCACGTCGCAGCGGTACAATGGTGTAATTGTTAAAATTTATTCATGTCTTTTACATCATATGTATTCTGTTAATTTTGTATTTCATGACCAAAAAAATGTGGGTGAATCTTGACTTTTGTTTGTTAGTTTTTACCTAAGGATAGCTAATTATTGGCTAGTTTTACTTATGGATAGTTAGTTTATTTGAGCTAGAAAATGTAACTCTTATTGTCGGCATACATGTGTGTTATCTTGGTTATGCCTGCTGAAATATAAATGAGTTGACGGTTTGATTAAAAAAAAAAAGCTAGGAAAGATTGCTGAAGGTTCAATTAACTTTGCACACAAGGAATTTATTTACATTTACATTGTTGGTCTAGCTATTTCTTTGCAGTTTCTTTTGCTATTGCCAATATTATTGATCATATTAAGATCTTTCACAACAGAAAATTGAAATTGATCGAGTCCTTATTATATGACACTCTCACATTAGTGCATTAATTAATTAAGGTGCACTTGGCTAAAAATTATATTGAAGCAATCCCAGAAGCAAACCGACTCCCAATCATTTGATGTAAGCAGCATTGCAATAGAATGCTGCAATTCTTTAGGTCAATATACCTAATTAATTATACTTATTACACTGTTTAGTGCGGTTATCTAATTTGGAGAAGCATTTGTAATCTTCGAAAACACCCAGTTAAGTGGAAAGAATACTCACTTCTGATCTGGAAGATTTTTTCAAAGGAACTTCTGAACTGAAAGATGAATAACATTTATTTAGGTCATTCTATTATAATATATATGAAACATACATTGATAAGAATCCAATGGGAGACAAGCCCTGATTTATTATTTTTCTCAGTGTTCACTAATGGCACAAAGTGTAGGTACTAGCTCATAGGATTTAATAACCAGCTTCAATTATCAAGCAGCTAATTACTTTCTTACAAAGTTTATGTATATACGTCTTCTTTAGCACACGTCCACTCACTACTACAGAAGACTATCTAATATTTTATTTAATCTCTATTACATCATGAATCCCCATTACCAATTAATGTACCTAGTTAGTTCCATGCATCCCAAAATTTATATCCGCGGCTTTTAGAGGTGGCAGATATAGAGGGCGTAAACCGGCCATTTCATTGACAGAATTTGGTATATACCGTCTAGTTTGTATTGCATTTCCGTGTGCTAATTATCAGTGCTATGCATCTACATCGCATCCAACTTTAATCACATTTACGCGTGCAACGTCGCTTACTTCCAATTTCCCTCTTGTTTCCTTTGTCTAGCTGGGAATTGAAATGAAAGACTGATCATGTTTGTGTAGTAATAAACTGGGTCGTATCTACGAGTCTAACATCTAGTATTCTGATTGCCTCACCATGCCATTGCCGTCATGATGAATATATGTTTAGTGACGCATATTCTAAAGGGTCGTCATTTAGAAGATGGAGATGACAAAAATGATTTCGAAAGTTGATATTACTTGATGAAGAAAGAAATTATTCATAATGAGAAAGAAGTATGTACTCGAAGCATGGGAGAAATGGCAGCTAGCCTGGTTTTTATCTTGGTATTTGTGATTTAACGTCCAATACTATGCTCTTATTTCGGAGTGAGTACCATTACTATGTGTCTATCACTCTATCTATGTGCTACGATATCAAATTATATAGTATGTTAATTTGAACGAGGACAATTTCAATTTTGAGCCGCAAAATCTTGAAATGCTTAGCTACGAGGAGATGACCACAATGTCAAAGAAGAGATGTCCATTTTAATATCTACTTCAAGTGCGTCAAACAGTTTAATACTAATACACATGTACTTGTTCTTGTCCATCTATTCCATCATTAGCTTTAAAGACAACAGCATTCTATTGGATTAGTTGTGATTTAGACTTTCACTTCTATTAGATTCACTTCTTTGAATGATTGGTGATGGAGATAAAGTTCTAGGACTAGGGCTGAGTGGCTGACAATTAAAGGAAGGTAACCCTGGTTCAATAGGCCTAATCCTCGAACCAGAAAATTAAAGACAGTTCTTTATGTAATTGATAATCATCCGATTTCCATCGTTATAAGGCTCTTCCGTTTATTTAGTGAACTATACTTATCACACATGTATTTTAAGAAGTTGTTTCATGTGGTACCATAATTTTTCATGCTTTAATCATTTAGTGGTAGGGCTAATTTCTCCCATACAAGATGAAAAGTACTTATTCATGATCCATTTTGGATCATTCTTTTCGAACTCGAAAACAAAACTTGCATCCATAATTTAGTATGGTAAACATTTCCATCAAGATGTAATACATGTTTCTACTTATAAGCAGGTTGAATTCTATAAAACACTGATCATGCTTCTTTCATTGTAGGTGTTGGTCTAAATCTTCAAGTCTTTAACATAAACAGAATCCCATAACCAACACTATCATCCCCAAGAAATAAATTAGTTGCCTTAATTAAACTGTAGGAAATTCCAACCCCACTCCCCCAACCAAATTTCCAACCACACCCGAAACGTCGTCGTTAGTTCCTCTCCCCATAATTTTTCCAATAAAGCCTCCACCGTTACCCCAGGAAAAAAAAATCAATAATATTGATAAAGACTATTTAAAGCTAAACAGAGAAAAAAAAAACAGAGCGCTCTGCTTTTGGGTTTTGCATTGTCGAACTCATCTATCTCTCTCCAATCTCAATCTCAATCTCAATCAAAACCCACGAAAGATTCAAACTTTCTGCTCCAGAGGGTCTCTGAATCAATACCCAGAAACATTTGATTCGTGAATGGCGAGCCTGTATGTGAAAGCTGTGCCTCCTGCGGATCTGAATAGGAACACAGAGTGGTTCATGTACCCTGGAGTTTGGACCACCTATATTCTCATCCTCTTCTTCTCTTGGCTTCTTGTGCTCTCGATCTTTGGCTGCTCTCCTGGCATGGCTTGGACGATAGTCAATCTCTCTCATTTCGTGGTATGTATATGTTTATATCTATCCTTTAAAATTATGTAATTTGTATTTGTGAATTATGTGTTTTTTTTCTTCTAGTTTTAGATGTGTGTTACTGGCTTTGTGATTGCTGTGTTGAATTGGGTTTTTGGGTTTGTGAAATGTTTCACTTTGGTGATTCGGGGGTGTTTATATGATGGTGGCATCAATCAAGTAATTACCTTTTAGTTGAGTTTTGTAGAGAATCCATTTTGCAATTGCTTAGCTCGTTGATGTGTTTTTTATGTCTGTGATTGGGTTTATGCTGCATAATTCTACATGTGTTTTGTATTTGGAAGCTGAAATTGTCAGCGTTGCAGTGTTTTAGTATGTGTTGTGTGGGAAAAGCATAACCCAGGCGGTATATTTCTTGACTGGAGCTGGTGAATTTGTTTCAAGCTATTAGTTTGTTGTCGGTGTGAGCTGGTGGATGTTTAGGAGTTTAGCTAAGAAAATGAGACTTATTGCATGGATATTGATTAGATCAATGCTTTGTTCAAGTCGTATGGTAAATGATTGGAATGTTGAGAAACTGCATTTACTGAGCCATGTAATGAGACTTAGGCTAGGATTTTGGAAGGAAAAAGGTATCAAAGGACCCAGTCGTTACATATATATTTAGCAGTTTCTTTACTGGTTGGGGTATTGTCATTGTTAATCTTATCAGAACATGTATTTATTCACTTCTCAGTTAGTGCTGATTGTGCCTCTTTTCTGGGACTTGGGAGTGGAAGAAATAGTCAGTTTTTATTGGATATGTAGGTTTTTTTTTTTTGGAAAGGTAGGTGTTTACAAATAGCCTAACTTTAATTTTGAAGTCCAATGAATATCTTTTTTAGAAGTAATGAGGGATCAAATGGAACAAACAGGCTTGTTCCATCTTGAGTTGCTTCACATAGCGTCAGTTTTGATTTAAAATTCTTGTACTTGGCTGTAAACTTTATGGTCTGCCACACACGGGCGTCATTCAACAACATTTTTACCATGCACCACTCTATCCCTTAGTTGTTATCTTAAGGCCGATACTGCCTGTTGCTTAAATACAATGTATATGAATCCTTTATTCTTCTGCTTTGTTAGTGAGACCTTTACTAGGTTAGTATCATTTTCATCTCCATGTTTTATAATTGCAGAGTCTGATTCTTCTCAGGTAACTTATCAATTCTTCCACTGGAAAAAAGGAACTCCCTTTGCCGAAGACCAGGGGATCTACAATGGATTGACATGGTGGGAGCAGATGGATAATGGGAAGCAGCTCACCCGCAACAGGAAGTTTTTGACAGTTGTTCCCGTGGTGCTGTAAGTTTACTTTTATGATACTATATAGTTTCTCTATTTTGCTCTCTCCCTAGAGTCCCTTCATCCCTATGCATGCATGTGCCTAGTTTATCAATTCAGTATCCCATATATGAGTGTGGTTGAATCCTCTTGGTTTCCCTTAAAATTGTACTATCTGTATGCACACACATGAGAATTCCCTCGAGAGACTATGTTTAACAATTCCCTTGAGAGTATGTTTTAAAATCACCGAGTCATGTTAAGTAGATCTTGAATTTGGTATGGTTTGATATGTGCAAAACTTGCACAGTAGTATGTTTATGATTGGTTGCCAACTCAATTATGAGTGTAGTTTGGCAGATCATCCAATAAGGGCATATTAGTTCTCAGGGTATGACAGGAGTCATGCTAAATTGGAGAAAGAAGAAATATAAAGATAACTCTGTAGGTTTAGAACTTTAGATAGTATATCTTCAGAACAAGTCTATTAGAAGCTATCTGTAGTCTCAATAGACTTGTAAGTTTTCTTTGATGCCGCTGGTGCTTACGCATCTCATGTGAATATGCAAACTTTATGTCTTCTAGGGGTATCACTCAGTTGGTCACTGCCGGTCTTGATGTGAATTTTATTAGGGTCTCGTTTTGAAAACTATTCATATATAGAACAGGTGGTTCTCATTTTTCATTTTCGTTTTTTGTGCTAGGTACTTAATTGCCTCACACACAACTGACTACCAGCACCCGATGCTCTTTCTCAACACTCTTGCGGTCATTGTTTTAGTGATTGCCAAATTCCCCAATATGCACAAAGTCCGAATTTTTGGAATAAATGGAGATAAGTGAGTGGGCTTTACATTTGGGTTTGACATGTTCAAAAGGCGCATATCATTTCCCTGTTCTTGATGAACAGCTACTTTGTATAGAATTAGAACTGGAGGGATGCTCACATATATAATGTTTTTTTTTTGCTTTACTGCTTTTCCAGCTGTGCCTCCTAGATGTTGAAAGAATAATTGTATTTGAGTTATTTGTACAGTAGCGAAGTTTTAATGTATCTTGGTCACCACTTTGCTTTATAATCGAGCAGATCACATATTTTGACTAGTGTTTCTCTTCATGATCTGTAAACTATGTTACCTGAAACCGAACCAAACTGAGTTATTTAGATAATAAAGTGTGCATATCAGACGACAACCCAAACTGTGTAGAAATTAGACAGATGTATGAATTTCTGATTCACCAGAGATTTAATGTTGTTGATTGATCTGTCTAAGAAGCCATGTTCTTAGCATTCACGTGAGTTCCCTAGTGGTTTGCTTGTGGTGTTCAGGTTTGTGGAGCTCACTGTTTTGTAAAGTTATTAAAGTGATACATAACACATGAATCAGGCTGTTTTATGTTGTGTGCGCGCATCAAGTTGTTATGCAACCACAAACTTCATAGATTGTCCATTTCTTTTATCGAAGTTTATCAAACCATACAAATACTGCCAGCCTAATAGGGAAGATGACTTTATCTTATATATTCTTATGGCCCTATGGTCGGCATCGCTATCGACTACTCTAATTGTAAGAAGCAAGAGTACAATCCTGTCCAACTTCTTCATGGGATTAGTTTCTGCACATTTTGAAGATAATATGATAATCGTTTCGCATTTCTAATCATTTATCAATTCGTGAGAACATGTGATAATCATTTTTAATCCGTGTACGTAGTTGTGCAACCCATATAGTCATCATCTTTGTTGTTACTTCTTAGATGGAAATGTGTACTTGTTCTACTTTTAGCTTAGATAGATAATAATTGGTTGAGCCTGTATATACTAACCGAAGACTTTTATAACCTTGAGTAAGATGCTGGAGAACAATTCTAATGTTCCATATTGAATTGTTCTTGGTCAAAACACATGCTATTCTCAATCTCTACTTTGTTCAGTATTAAAAATCAAAGCATCTCCAACAGTATACTTTAAAGTTTTAATTATCTTAGTTATCTTAGTAGTATCATATCCCGCTTCATAACCAAACTACTATTTCTAACTCGTTTTCATTTTTCTCGTTGTGATTTCTTTCAAACAGTTCGAGTAAAAGTAGGTCTTTCATCAAGCAACTGTAGTTTTGGCCATTGAATTAACTCCCACTTTGCTGTTGGAGATTTTCAACTGCTAGTAGCCTAGTATCACTAGGGTAAGTCGAATTTCGAAGGAAAGCATATGCGGACATCTATATATAGTAGTATCACTAGCTTTTCTCAATTGAAATTGCAATCACAACTAGTATCACTAGGGATTCTGGCTAGAAAGGAAGACTCAGAGACCTAACAGTAGGAGCTTAGTGGATTGGACTTGGTGGATGAGCATATGGCATATTTGGGGTCATTGGGTGGTGAACTTTCTTCCTCCTAATATGAACTTTCTTCCAGGTTACTTATTTATGCAAACAAATGTCTACTTCTCCACCTAAACAGTCATTTCCCTTGTACCAGGTAATAAGAAAGCTCCAAAATTATATACCAAATATACGACAGAGCTATACAGGAAAGCATCATCATCATGTAAACTAATGGATCGAGTCGAGTTGGTGGAGAAAATAGTTTATGATGATCAACACGCTTCCCCAGAGAATGTTTTTGTGGGTCCCTCGCATGCACCACCCTGAGGGAGGCTTTCCCGGAATTATCTGGGTGGTCGATTGCTTCTGGTATTATATTGTATTAGAGAGAAGTAGGAAGGTAATGATCGTTCATGGAAGATCATAGAGTCGTCTAAGCTAAACTGATGAGCTGCCGGGTGTTAAAGAAAAATTAGGTTAGCTTTTGGTTGGAGCAGGTAATTAGAATTGTTAATTATAGTGAGTTTGGACCACCATTAGCACTAGTACGTCTAACTTCTAAGACTAATATCCTAGTCGGATCTTATTCATTATTGATAACCCTAATTATGTGTTTGCATGTTTTGTGTTGACATGTTATTGTGCTAAAAGGCAAAACTAAAGGTCTTTCTTCATCGTTTTAGGAGCCCCAGTTTATCATCTCTATGGAAATATTGCTTTTCTAGCTGGAAGAATCTCAGTTGTGTTGAAGAGAAAGACATCAAACTTGACAACTCAAAGTCTCACTCACTCTCATACCATTACTATTTAGAGTTTTTTTCACCAACAGTCCCTCAATTCTGGTGTACTTACCAATGTGATACCTCAACTCTTAATCGTACCAATGTGATACCCAGACTCTAGTATTGCTATCATTGAAGTACTTCCGTTAGTTTTTTTCAACTTTTCCGTTATCTTGGTGACGTGGCAGGTACGTGAGGCCCACAAAGAGGGTTAAAAGACAAAATTAACCTCATCTGAGAGGAGCAATGTTTTTCCCGCCCTTTACCTTGAGAAAGACACCCAAAAATTCCAATTTTGGCGCAAATTTTCCCTCCCTACTCCTTAATTTGTGTCTCTTATCTAAACTAAAAAACTACCGTCAACCTGTCGACCACAATCTGATAAAACCTAGATCAATCTCATTTTCTATTTTTACCCTAGCACTTGTTAAACTAACAGAATAAATATAGAAATTTATATGGAACATCTCATTTCCACAATCTCATAAGAATATAAAAACACATAACTTAACGAAATTCAAATACATGTTTAAGTACCATTAGTTGCCACATTTTATGTTGATCTGCCATGATTTTTGCTTGTAAGAACTAATGGTACATGTACGAAATTCAACTACATGTACCATTAGTTCTTACAAGCAAAAATCATGGCAGATCAACATAAAATGTGGCAACTAATGGTACTTAAACATGTATTTGAATTTCGTTAAGTTATGTGTTTTTATATTCTTATGAGATTGTGGAAATGAGATGTTCCATATAAATTTCTATATTTATTCTGTTAGTTTAACAAGTGCTAGGGTAAAAATAGAAAATGAGATTGATCTAGGTTTTATCAGATTGTGGTCGACTGGTTGGCGGTAGTTTTTTAGTTTAGATAAGAGACACAAATTAAGGAGTAGGGAGGGAAAATTGGCGCCAAAATTGGAATTGTTGGGTGTCTTTCTCAAGGTAAAGGGCGGGAAAAACATTGCTCCTCTCAGATGAGGTTAATTTTGTCTTTTAACCCTCTTTGTGGGCCTCACATACCTGCCACGTCACCAAGATAACGGAAAAGTTGAAAAAAACTAACGGAAGTACTTCAATGATAGCAATACTAGAGTCTGGGTATCACATTGGTACGATTAAGAGTTGAGGTATCACATTAGTAGGTACACCAGAATTGAGGGACTGTTGGTGAAAAAAACTCTACTATTTAACATGCTTTATCTGAGAGAGGGATGTTAGAATAGCAGCATGCGGTTAACTAAGTTTGATTCACAATATTTAATTGATAGACAAAAGGGCAAGAGCAGTGAACACTAATCCACTGATACAATATAACTAAATCATCCGTGAAAAACAGAAACAAGTACTCTATCAAAACATACAAACACTGCATATATCAGATATATGCATGCCTTAGAACAATGTCTGAATACAAGCCATGTTGCCTAGAGATCGAAAAACACCCGGCCATACATTCATTTCTTAGTCTATCCCTAATCTCATTCGACTGGATTCACAACCGTACCCTAAATCTTACGTACACCGTACCGCGCCGGGTAGAAATTGTTGTATGTTTCAGTTATACATGATATTTTCTTTCTATCACAATATGCGGATAAGAGAGAAGTCATGTATAACCGGTGCATACAAAAGTTCCTTGAAGCTAAGCTCCATTTGCTTACAAATTGTTCAGAAAGCATGCTTAAGAAGAATATATAACAAACTACGAAACCATATTATCCAATCTGTTAGTTCTGATCAACAGCGTCAAATAGAAAGGAAAAGAGAACGAAACAAAAGTGAAAAGAACACTTTGTTACCCATTCTTTTCTCTTTATCCCGATAGCCAATTATTCAATCACCATGACCCTCCACCCATTAACCCATTCCAATACCCAGTGGAATTACCTTGCCCCTTAGTCTGATCAAGTTCGTGATGACCTGTAGTAGTGCTTGAGATCTGCTTCAAATCCCCAAATGGAAACAAGAGCCTTCCATTACCACCATTCTCTTCAGGATGATCACCATACCTACTTCCAAGCCCATCAACACAAAATCCAAGCTGGCTTGGTTTGAATTCTTGCAAAGAGAACCCGGACGATGGATAAAGCACTCCATTTGGATCCTGCATTGAGTTTGGCATATATGAATTCACACCTCTAGAAGCAATGCCAGTACTCCTCATCAGCTCCAAAGCCGATGAGCTGTTGCTTTCCATTTTGGGCACCTGGTGGTGATGATCAACATAATGAGCAGTATTAGTGCCGTTGTAGTGCTCCACATTAGCAGAGAAGGCCAGATTAAGATCTTGGCCGTCATGGGTCATCCTAGGGTTTTGAGATGAAAAGTGAGACAGACTTGGTGGGTTAAGGTCAGGAATGATATTCTTTGATGAAGAAATCGCTGACGATGAATTTGAAGCTGTTGCTGATGTTGCCCTTTTGTTCTTTCTTGAACCTCCTCCAACAGGAACATTTCTGAGAGTTCCACCTTCAGTCCAATACCTTCTGCATGTTTTGCAGAAGTATCTTGGTTGAGTGCGGCTATAATTGTTGTAATAACAAAACTTGGTGTTCGTTGAATTGCACCTTGGACAATTCAACTGCTCTTGAGGCCTTGCTCTTTTCTCTGAGGCCGACCCCATATTCTCTTCCATTGTCTTCTCCAATCCAATTTCCTGATCAAGAAATTAATTTCTTTTAAGAAATAAATAAATTAAGAACCCTAATCACTTGAGGGATCTAAAAGCTTTACACAGTTTAAAGAGAGATTACATAAAACAAAGTGGAAACTTAAACAAATTAATCAAACAAGCAAGCGAGCTTGGCTTTTCAGTACTTGGGAGAATCATGGTACTCAAAAGAAACATTAGGCTGGGGAACAAATTAAAAGCTAAAGAAATAACAATAACAAGTAATACCTTTTGCATAATCTCTTTATCAGTTAATATCACATGTAGTGAAGAAAGAAAAAAAGTGCAGGCTTCATGTCTAAAGAACAAAATAACCTTTATTTCTGTAACATTTCAAGGCATGTAATGAAGAAGCTTGGTTCTTCTATATATGTTCATCTTGAAGAGAAAAGTATACAGATGATGAAATTAATAAAACAACCCACCTGAGGCCATTGAGCAGTGTCCATGAATTCAGAAGAGAAAAAGGAAAAAAAAAAACAAGGAAGCTGATGACTTCAGATCAGATGGATAGAGAGAGAGAGAGAAAGGAAGGAAGAAAGGTGTTTCAGCCTTCTTTGTCTGCAGCTGCTCTCAGTGGAAGAAAGAATGTTTTGGATTGTCCTTTAGATTTTGTGTTTGTGCAATTGCTTTATGCCTTGGCTTACTTTAAGAGTGATGATGAAAGAAAAAACACAAAATACATAAAGAAATGTCTTTGTTTTGACTATGCTCAAAGTGCCACTACAAATATAATGGCTTTTAATTTTTGTGTTACTCTATATGTGGGAGTTTATTGTCTGAATTTGCTTACAAAATTAACCTCTAATGCTTTTCTACTCATCTTTTGTGGAATAATGATGTGTTTAGGTCCCTTCGCTAGGATGAGTGGTTTCTCTTTTTGACCTAATAATGGAAAAGTCTTGATTCGTGTTCTTACGTCACCTTCATCGATCTGGTTCAAAATGCTTCCCTGAGGACCGTACATGAACAGGGATTAGGGATTCCTTTGGTTCTTCCTATCCAAAGAATTAAAGTTGATTGGTTTGTTTTAATTATATGACACAACAGCAATATTAATCTTTCCGGGTTGTCTAGCTACCTCTGGAAAACCTTAGTGAGGCACTCTGTGTCTTTTTCTATTGAGAGAGGGAGAGGGGAGTGAACACGTAAGAATCGAAGTCTTAGTGAGGGTGGAGAAGGCCCGGTTAGTAGTAATTCAAACCATGCATGCATCTAACTTTACTAAACTTCAAGTCTTCATATATCATTTTTTTTGTTACAAAAAGTTTTGATGAGAGCTTAGATACGCTACACCACAATCGACATGGCATACCCACAACCTCAATCTTGAAGAATTTACGACGGACACGTACTTGCATGAAAATTCACAGCCCTCAGTTATGGATTTCTGCATGAAAATTCACAGATCGCGAGCTAACGAGGCTTGCTGACAGCGGAGATCGAGCATGTGTGGGTGATACACCTCAAATCCGCCCTTGCCAACTGAGCCAAACCTCGTTGGCGTCTTAAAATATCATTTCACGACCTTGATCAGAATTTATAACCGCATGTCAACAACTAATTAATCTGCTATTCAATTTCTTAATTGGCTTATCAATTAGATAATTAGTTACAGCAAAATGAACATTTCAAACTAATATAACCTTTTAATTACTCATTTTAATAATAAAATTCAAAATTCGACAATTTCAACACAAAGTAAACTAACATTTGCCTAATTAGTACAAAAATCATAGTTTTAAGACTATTTTACCCTCTATCTAAACACTCATTTATAAAGAAAGTTGATGAAAGATGACACTTTGTCGGAATATTGTCGGACTCCGATCACCCGTCACCGGACTCCGGTCGCTCGTTGCCGGACTTCGGTCTCCGACAACTAGTCGGCGGAAAAAATTACTAACACCTAGTAACCTCTAACAACAAATTACTGGCATCCAATAACATTTAATAACATATTACTGACACCCAGTAACCTCAATAACAAATTACTGACACCCAGTAATCATATTACTGACACCCAGTAACCCCCAATAATAAATTATTGACCTCAGTAATCTTGTTATTGACCTCCAATAATCATATTACTGACTCTCAGAAAAATTATTACTACCCCTCAATAATTATATATATCCCTCTAACTAGACAAGGAAACATGTTGATCCTGAAAGAAACAATATTAAGCTATTATTAAGCTCTAGATGCAAACAGTAATGAACCACATCAATTCTACTTAAACACATTCACAGTCACATATTAGAAATCCAAATGACATTACAAACCCGAAGCTCTATCATTATATACTAGATAGCCATAATTTACCCCATGTTACTGATTCCCAGTAATTATGTTACTACTCCCTAGTAATTAGTTTATTACCATCTAACAATTCAATGCAAAGGAAGAGTAGTGTGGAGCAACATGAACCATGAAGCTATCGAGTACATCATGTAAATATCTATTTGAAAACTACTAGCTATTTTATAAAGGTGTTCTAAACTTCTAGCATTCCTTACCATATTTCACCCTTCCTGACATGTATGTTCAGGTGCTTAGCAGATTCTGCACACCTTAAGGCGGTAAACATTCCTATACAGACTATACTCCACCACTTACAATTCCACGCCAAAGCATAAATTACTTATAATCAAGCTTTTAACAGAAACAAAATAAGCGTTTGCGAGTATCATGACAAGCACATATCAATGAATAAAAAGTGTCCAATTCCAAATATGCAATAACCTTAAGAAATCATATTACGGAATACACATTTCAAGCTATCTAACAATCAGAACAGTCTAGATTGTCTCAATCCATATAATCATATACAACTTGTTCCAATACATAACGATTCATGTCCTTGCTTACATCAGTGGATACCTAATTGAAACCGTTTTAAAATCATAATGAATTACATCAAAAACCTAAGGATTTAGATTCACATTCTCCTAATGAACTTGACCAAAACAGACAGAATCAAAACAAGAGCAAGCAAGCTGAGGCTGACAATGAGATTAAGCATATGAATAAAAATGAAGGGAGTGATGGAACTAATTTAATTTACTGTCTTCTGTTAAATAAGTCCTGGTTTTCAGGATTAAGAGATTAGGTTTGATTTATTCCTTGTTCACTAAACCACGTTTCTATGAGTGGTAAATGTGGGTTGTTCATGTTTTGTTTCTAGTTGGAAAGGCTTGATGTATAAGCCTGCTTTTCATCATTCAATAAGATAGTTTCATTCTCTCATTCAGAGAGTTTAAGTGCTTTGAGTCTTTCTGAGTTTAACAAAGTGGTATCAGAGCCCTTTCATTGGGGCCTAATCAAGAGAGTGAAAAAACCTGCAATGTTCTTGTGGTAGAAAATTGAGAGAGTGAAAAGAACGAAGAAGTTGAGATCATAGCAATGGCAGATGATGATCATCATCTGGCAATTCCCAAGTTTGATGTTCAACACTATAATCACTGGGCGATGACAATGGAGAATTTCATCAGATCAAAGCGGTGCTGGGGGCTGATTGAGCATGGTGTACAAGAGATTCAAGGGGTTGAACAAGTTGCAAAAGTCGCAAGAAGCTACTTGGCAGCTGTGTAGATGACACAATCATCACAACAAACTGAAATGCAACAAAAATGGATGGAAGATCAAAGGAAGCAAGTAGAAGAGCAGAAACGAAATAATCTTAAAGTCAAAAGTTACTTGTTTATAGCCATTGATCGTTCCATTGTGGAGACAATCTTGAACACAGAGTTTGCAAAAAGCATATGGGACTCCATGTAGCTGAAGTACCAAGGATCTACCAAGGTGAAGCGGGCTCAACTACAAGCATCACGAAGGGAATTTGAGCTCTTTGGAACGAAAGAAGGTGAAAGTGTCAATGATTACTTTGGAAGAACCCTTGCTATTGTCAACAAGATGAAAGCTTATGATGAATGTATGGAGCAAACTGTCATTGTGGAGACGATTTTGAGATCTATGAGGCAAAGTTTCATTATGTTGTATGCTCCATTGATGAATCAAATAATGTTGCCACATTGTCCATCGATGAACTTCAAAGCAGTTTGCTTGTGCACGAGCAAAGAATGAAAGGGTATAGAGAGGAAGAGAAAGCTCTCAAGGTTTTCAATGGAGAAAGGTCTGGAGCAAGGGAGGATGATAGATTTGGCTTCAGAGGCAGAGGTCGTGGAGGCTTCAGAGGCAGAGGTAGAGGCAGGGGAAGACAATCCTTCAACAAAGCCATCATTGAGTGTTATCGGTGTCACAAATTGGGGCATTTCTCCTATGAGTGTCCTAGTTGGGAAAAGATTGTCAACTATGCGGAATTGGATGAGGATGATGAGATGTTGCTTATGGCACATGTGGAGGTTCATAAATCCACCAAAGAGGAGGTATGGTTTTTAGACTTTGGTTGCAGTAATCATATGAGTGGGAATAAGTTGTAGTTTACTGAGTTAAATGAAGGGTTCAGACACACAGTTAATCTAGGCAACAATTCGAGAATGATGGTAATGTGAAAGGGTTGTGTGAAGTTGAATATAGCTGGAGTAATGCGGCAGATTGGTGGAGTTTATTACATCCCTGAGTTGAAGAACAACTTGTTGAGTATAGGTCAATTACAAGAGAAATGCCTAGCAATACTTATTCAGAATAATGCATGCAAGCTATTTCACCCGACTAAAGGCCTCATTATGGAGACAAACATGACCACAAACATGATGTTTGTTATGCTAGCAACATTGCCCCCAAAGGAATCAGATTTTTTTCAGGTTTGTGACGAGAGTGAAGCACAACTATGGCACAGTCAGTTTGCTCATCTTAGCTTCAAGGGCTTAAGAACATTGTACCACAAGAAAATGGTTGAAGGGTTACCATCATTCAAAGCTCCTATGAAGGTTCTGTACTGACTGCTTTTCCGGAAAGTAACACAGATAAAAAATTCCAAAGAAGAGCAACTGGAGAGCATCATTCAAGTTGCAACTTGTTCACTCAGACATATGTGGGCCTATGAATCCTGAATCTAACAGCGGAAAGAGGTACCTAATCACTTTCATTGATGAATTTAGTAGAAAGTGTTAGATTTACTTTATGTCAGAAAAATCGGAAGCTCTTAGTATGTTTAAAAAGTTTAAAGTCTAGTTGAGAAAGAGGCCGGTTCATTGTTATTATGTTTACGAACTGATAGAGATTGTGAATTTACTTCTAAAGAGTTTAATGATTATTGTAGTGTGAATAGGATCAAAAGACAATTGACTGCAACATATACTCTACAACAAAATGGAGTTGATGAGAGGAAGAACCGAACAATCATGAATTTAGTTAGAAGCATGTTATTTGAAAAGCACATTCCTAGAGAATTATGGCTGGAGGCAGCGAACTAGTGTGTGCATGTGCTAAATAGAAGTCCTACATTGGTGGTGAAAGATATCACACCTGAAGAAGCATAGAGTGGAGCTAAACCTTCAGTAGAGTACTTCCGAATATTTGGTTGCATTGGACATGTACATGTTCCAGACAAAAAGAGAACAAAGCTAGATCCAAAAAGTTCAAAGTGTGTTTGGCTGGGAGTAAGTGAAGAAACCAAGGGCTACCGAATGTACAATCCAATCACAAAGAAGCTGATAATTAGCGGTCTAGTTGTCTTTGAGGATAATAAAAGCTGGGATTGGGCTAAAAACAAAGAAAGTGATACAAGTGTGTTCCTTGAGTGGGGTGATAATGAGAGTGCAACCAAAAAGGTGTTTGAAGAAAATGAAGATGAAGATTGGGAGCAAGAGCAAAATGAGGCAGCCGGAGCAATCAGTCTCTCTTCATCAAGTTCAGTTGAAAGCAATGAGCCAAACCAACTTGGTGCTAGAAATCGAAGACCACCATATTGGACTAAGGATTATGTTATAGGTGAAAGACTATCTGAGGCAGAGGAAGCTCAAAATATGGTTCTTTATACTTCGGCTGGAGATCCATATACCTATGAGGAAGCTTCAAAAAATCAGAAATGGAGAGAAGCCATGGATAATGAAATTTCAGCAATAGAAAAAAATGGTACATGGCAACTAATTGATTTACCAAAGGGTGCAAGAAAGATTGGAGTAAAGTGGATATACAAGACAAAGCTCAATGAAAAGGGTGAGGTTGACAAATACAAGGCTAGACTTGTGGCAAAGGGGTATGCACAACAACATGGAATTGACTACACTGAGGTTTTTGCACGAGTAGCAAGATGGGATACGATCCGGATGATTCTAGCTATGGCTGCACAAAGGAGATGGTGTGTATTTTCAGCTAGATGTAAAAAGTGCATTTCTTCATGGAGATTTAGAGGAAGATGTGTATGTAGAGCAGCCTCTTGGTTATGAGGAGAAGGAAGAGGAACACATGGTATTCAAATTGAAGAAAGCTTTGTACGGTTTAAGCAAGCACCAAGAGCCTGGTTTAGTATGATTGAGTCGTATTTCCTGTGGGAAGGGTTTGTTCGATGTCCAAGTGAGCATACTTTGTTTTTCAAAACTCAAGGAGAAGGGAAGATCTTGGTGGTGAGCTTGTACGTGGACGACTTGGTGTTTACTAGAAGTGATGAAGAGATGTTTGAAGCTTTCAAAGTTTTAGTGAGACATGAATTTGATATGACTGATTTAGGCAAGATCAAAATTCTTCCTTGGAGTGGAGATTATGCAAAATGATGAAGGGATATATCTAAGACAAAAAGTATGCTCTTGAGATTTTAGAGAGGTTTGGCTTGGAGGATGCAAACTCTGTACGTAATCCAATGGTGTCGAGAAGTAAGCTTATGAAGAATGAAGATGGAAAACATGTGGACATGACAAAATACAAACAGATGGTGGGTAGCTTGATGTACTTATCAGTGACAAGTCCAGATCCTATGTTTGTAGTTAGCTTGGTCAGTAGATACATGGAAAGGCCTACAAGTTTGCATATGCAGTCCATTAAGAGAATTTTGAGGTATGTGAAGGGGTCTGTGGATTTAGGAATTTGCTACAAGAAGGGAGTTGCAAGTGATGAGATGTTGATAGCTTATTCTGATAGTGACTATGCTAGTGATCTTGATGATAGAAGAAGCACCTCTGGTTATGTGTTTATGTTAAGTGGTGGAGCAGTTTCTTGGAGTTCGAAAAAACAACCAGTGGTTTCACTTTCAACAACCGAAGCTGAGTTCATTTCAGCAGCTCATTGTGCTTGTCAAGCAATTTGGATGAGAAGGGTGCTCGAAAAGCTAGACTGCAAGCAAGGTAAACCTACTGTCATATATTGTGATAATATGTCTACCATTAAGTTGGCAAATAATCCAGTTGTGCATGGCAGAAGCAAGCACATAGAGGTCAGGTTTCATTTTCTGCGTGATCTTTGCAAAGAAGATGTAATTGAGTTGAGGTATTGCAATTCTCAAGATCAAGTTGCAGACATTATGACAAAAGCATTGAAAATGGATGCATTTGAGAAGTTGCGTGGCTTGTTGGGTATATGTGAGGTACCAAGTGGCTAAACTGCTTGATAGAAGCAATGCAGTTTAAGGAAAGAATTGATGGAACTAATTTAATTTACTGTATTATGTTAAATAAGTCCTGGTTTTCAGGATTAAGAGATTAGGTTTGATTTATTCCTTGTTCACTAAACCACGTTTCTAGGAGTGGTAAACGTGGGTTGTTCATGTTTTGTTTCTAGTTGTAAAACATTGATATATAAGCCTGCTTTTCATCATTCAATAAGATAGTTTCATTCTCCCGTTCATAGAGTTTTAGTACTTTGAGTCTTTCTGAGTTTAACAGGGAGAGGAAGTTTAGACTTGAAAATGAGTGAGATGGACGATGGTCCAAGCCATGCCAGGAGAGCAAGAGAAGAGGCAGAGGACGATGAGCCAAGATAATAGGACGATGAGAATGTAGGTGCTCCAAACGCTAGGGTAGGTGAACCACTCCGTGTTCCAATTCAAATCTGTCGGTCGCGCCGCCGTGACGTACATCTCTTCCTCCGCTGGGACGGTTTGATTCGGTTTTGTTGTGCAACTGAGACTGGACGAGGAGGAGGAAGAGGAGAGTAGAATCCCAAGAACTTAAGAATATGCTTAGAGATTCAAAAGTGCGCATCCGAACTCAATCACGCCGGAGATTCGACATCTGACCAGCGACGGCCTGATTTAGAGAGAGAGTGAAAAAGTGAGCTACAATCGAGGATGCAGACCTCGTCGCCGTTGGAGTTTGGATCTCGCCGACGTCGGGGTTTAGACCTCGTCGCCATTGGAGTTTGGATCTCGGCTCCGTTGCTTAGGAGAGAGAGAGAGAGAGAGAGAGAGAGAGGTGGATTTCGGTCTGGTCAGACTAGGAGTAAGAGTGTATTTTCATTATGATTGAGCACATAGAACTGAAATAGTCAAAATTTTAAGTGTTTCTGTTTAAATGGTGAATTTCCCATTAGTTACATTGACAAGATAATTTAAGTTTTGATTATTATCACTGACGATTACTATATATGTAAACATTACTATACGTACTGTTTTCACCAATACCAAAAGAACTCGTGATCCGACACACAATTACTAAACTTATGTTTCAAAACCTATCACAATTGTTCATTGATATACTGTACTAAGCTTTCGAAAGGTGATGACCAAGGTACCTTTATCAAAATACTCGTAAACGATTAACACTTGCCCCGTAATCCCCCGCATGTAGTCAAGTTTATAGGATAAATTAGTCACCGATGGAATAGGTAACAAAATTCCCACATTGTAGACTAACTGGATCAAACCATAATCTATCTCATTGAATGGGCGGTATCTCCACTACTATAATTGGAGGTCCTTATTTAGTATCAATAGGTTCACTAATAAATTAAAATTTCGATAATGTTCATGGAATATAAATTTATAATTTAGTTCATTATAAATCAAGGATAGTTAATACAGTAAAAATACAACAAATATAAATAAATGAAATATAATTAAAGAGAGATAATTGTGAAAAAAAACTACTACTTAGTAGTGGGAAGTAAGAAAAATTAAAAATTATATAAAATCCGTGGAAATATACACGGATACATGTTATTATATATTTAAGTAAACTGTTTCCATCCTTTTGTTTAAACATGCATCATTTAATGAAAAATATTTCATCACCGATAAACTGTGGATGAAATTGAAAACGTTCTGAAAGAGTAAAGAGTAAGGAGGAAATCGATGATGGACGAATCGGTCTCAGGTGAGAGATGAGAATGATCGCCGACAATAGGCGACAAAAGGAGGAACATCGGGACCCGATTAATGCGCGGTAGAAGAGAAAAGAAGAAGTCTTCCCGTTGCTATTGGGAATTTGG
Organism: Argentina anserina; assembly: GCF_933775445.1. Classification (NCBI taxonomy): domain Eukaryota; kingdom Viridiplantae; phylum Streptophyta; class Magnoliopsida; order Rosales; family Rosaceae; genus Argentina; species Argentina anserina. Next base: position 16,128,494 of record NC_065878.1, on the reverse strand, counting down.
GATGTCGTTTTACGGTGATGGTGACTGTGACTACTTGTTTGGTGATTTCACTTTCTTCGAAACAGCCAAACCCTAACAATTTCCCACTGCGAAGTATTGGCTCTCTCTCTCTCTCTCTCTCTCTCAACCCTAATCGAATGTCCGATCCACCAAATTTATCGAAAATATAGCAGTTATTGCTATCTCCGGTCTTTTTTCCCCGGCCCCCCTCGTACTCAAGCCAAGCGTAATCTTCGATCAAGCTTGTAGATCATTACATGTATAACCCTCTCTCCTAAAGCGAGCGTGGGTACCTAGGCTAACAACTCAATTAAATAATATTAAATAGACAATGGTTATTTTGATAACATTGTATGATACTTCCCCGGCCCCTCTCGTACTCAAGCCAAGCGTAATCTTCGATCAAGCTTGTAGATCATTACATGTATGACCCTCTTTCTTAAAGCGAGCGTGCGTACTTTTGGCCAAAAACTCAATTAAATAATATTGGATAAACAATGTTTACTAAAATAACCATTGTCTGAAAGTATCATACAATGGTATCAAATGAACCATTGTCTAATATATCAATAACGACAATGATTTTATACTGCCCATTGTCTGATATGTCTATTGTCGGAAAGTTGATTATCGACAATGATTTTTCTTATATTTGAAGCATTGTTTGCATCAATATAGAATAATTGTTGTTATACAATAGTACATATATATCTATATATTACATTGTCTTTAACCAATGGTTTTTTAAATGCCAAACAATGGTATTGGAAACCCTAGCATTTTAAGGCATATATATATATATATATATATACAGTCTCTATCCAGAGTGAAGCTTCATTCTGAAATTTCAGAGTGAATTTCCAATTTTGGCACACTTTTCGGCCAAATTTTTTCAGCATAAGCGATTCAATATTTAGGTATGCTATTCAAAATCATATTTACAAAATTTCATCTAATTCGGACATCGTTAAGGTATTGAAATTAGATTAAATCAATAAATAAATTAAACTGTTCAACGTGAACCGTTCGTGTAAATCTCAATTTTAAAAGCTCAAATCATTATCAAATTGGATGAAACTTTATAGAGATGATCTTGAATAGCATACCTAAATATTGAATCGCTTATGGTGAAAAAATTTGACCGAAAAATGTGCCAAAATTGGAACTTCACTATGAAATTTCAGAGTGAAACTTCACTCTGGATATATATATATATATGACACTTTGAAGTCTTTTTGTGCAGCCCTCTCTCTCTCTCTCTCTCTCTGTCTTTTTAAGTCTTACAAGCTATTAACTATGCTACGTTGCATCAGCACTAATATTTTGCAAGTTGACCAATATTTTGCATGGCAATTCTTATTAGTCGACCATGTACATCATGTGTATGCTAAAACTTCTGCTAATAATAGGTTTGAGGTACTTCCCAGTTTTGCAAGTATGCAACTTTTGTCAATCTAATAATGGTTTAAGTTTTTCCTCACCGTTAATGTTACTCCTAATCATTTAGTACGATAATGTAGGCCTCACTGTAGAATAGTGGCATCAACAGGCATTGTTGGTCACTATAAGAGAGGCCTCCTTCTCTTTGTGAGTCTCCTAACTGATTAATTTCTTGATTATTCTGCTCTCACTGTTATGGTGGTTTTTTATCAGTAGTTCATACTTTCCTTATTACTAAGACCAAGTGTTTTTGGATTCTCGTTTTGTCATGTAATCACATAACCTTGAAAGAAAACTCCCAGAGTAACTTTCTCTTTGGAATTACTTGGTCTTCTCAATAGCTCTTTACAAATTTACACTGCATGAAGTTCTTTACATTGTTTATATAATATCAATTATTACTTTGCATCGTACTCTTCTGAGAAACTAGTAGTTACTCATTCACTTTATAATGGTCATGCAAAATCAACTTGTAGGTTAGCTGATTGATATTTGTGTTGTTCATAATGTGTTTGTTAAATTGCCTAACTGAGTTATAATTTTCAATGAACAACAGTCATTCACTTTATAATTATTCATACTATGTTGATTAATATCAATGTGTACAACAAATGTGAAGTGGTGGCAATTGAATGGCTAATGCTGGAGGTCATCAACTTTCACTGCGTTCTGCCCACCAGCTATAACTTATTGTAAATCTCAGCCATTTTGTTTCCGATCTAACTTAGATAAGTCCATGTTGCTTGTATTAAACACATGGCATACTTTGATACTCAAGCTCATGATCTTATTTGTTCTTTAAATCTAACTTAGGTTTAATATTTGTCTTCCTTGCAACATGGAAATTAGTTGAGAGGTACTTGCCTTTAATTCTCGAACCACATTACTAATGTACAACTCAAAAATAATATGTATAGGTTCTACTTGCAAGCTGCTGAATGAGTATTCTTTCATACACTTTATAATGGTCAGTATATATGTGCAAAATCTAATTTTGTGCCTTCTATTTTGTTACAGTAATAGGGACACTAGAAAGATATTATCATTGTCGTTCAATCTCGTTCTAGATGAAGCAATTATGTGTTTGTAAGAGGTATGTTTCATACTATTCTCAACTAAACCATCCTTGTGCTAGAATTATCAAATTCGAACCAGAAGGCTGGGTATAAACTCATTCTTATCAGCATTTTAAATTAATACACTTGTTCATTGTTAATTTTAAATTGCAGAAGTAAACATGATTCTGAATATGCTAGGTTCGTTTTGTTTTCTTTAGTAAATTACAATTCAAATTGCATTCTTCTATATAGTTGTTCCATATATTAGATATCTGATTGGTACAATGGTATGCCTCTTTTTTATAATTTGATCACTTTTATAGTTTTATGCCACATTCTTGAATGATTACATTAAAACACGGGTATTAATGGAAAGTTACTTTGTTTTCACATCTACATAAACTTAGTGAGCTTCAAGACATTTGTGGAGTAATCCCCCCCCCCCCCCCCACCCAAGTTCAGCTTCTCATGGCTAACGTACTGCTAATGGGCAAATTTATAATGGTGAAGCCCTGAGAGGAAGTAAGGATATTCCATCTCTGTTTGTATTTTAAGTTTCTTGTATCGCCTGGTTTCATGAAAAAAATTGCAATATGATTGATATTTATAGCAAATATATGTATAATATGAATTTAAAGTTATATCCTCCAAGCTTCCTATGAGACAACTTTATTATAAGCAGAAACAATTGTCTAATAATTAGCAAACAATAGTAATTGCAGATGGTTAAGTTAAAAACCATTGTGTGATCGACACAATCAATATGATAGAAAAAAAAACTAAATCTCAATATTACAAACACAATCATTCCAGTCACAATTTTATTGTACAAATATAAATAGGACAATGTTTTTTTAAAATGGGCATTGATTAGATAGACAATGATCAAGGGCTATATCAGACAATGGTCAAAAATCATTGTTAACTTTGATTTTTGGTCTAGTGATATATGTCTAGTTAAGTGGTGACATATGTCTAGCTTCCTTAATCAAAACTAAGGTTCGGTTTTACATCCTTATACGGCGATCGAGCAAAATGAAGTCATTCATATCATGACACAATATCAGCATTAATGTTTATTTCATATATATAGATATGCATGATTCGCTTCTCAGAATGCTTGATCTGAAGCATTGCCTAATTAAACTGGAAGTCATTCTCATTTCTTGCATCTCGTCGACGGTACGAAAGCAAACATGTGCATTTTATATTAGGGTATAGTTAGCATATATGTTTTGAATTGATCGATGAAGTATTGAAACGGAGCAGTAAGCCAGTAACGAATGTGTATAGAAACTGTTTCTTTCAAAGCGTATTGAAGTGCAGTGCTTTAAGATTATTATTATTTGAAAATACAAGATAGAACAATAACAAGTAATAACAGCGGAATATGTAGAAGAATTTCACTTTTTATTGAATAATTCATATTATAAGATTACACCTTAATCTATGATAATATTATTCTCAAAAGTAAAATACTTCTTACTTGATAGTCACAATTAAGTATTGAAACAACCTCACTAAAATCGTTGTAGTCACCCGGATGATCGACCTCACTCAGATTGTCGTTGATGCCGCTAAGGTCTTCAATGAAGTCACATAGACCTCCTAGCACTAAGCTCTCATTTTTGTGAATTTTTTGTTCTTTGGTTTGACTTTGTTTCTTCTATCCGTGTATATCTTGTGCGGCCAACCTACTGCATATTAGCATATATAGCATAATTATTCACGGCTCAAGTCTTCATAAAGATATGAATACCTACTTTCCTGATACAACTCAACTCTATGGTAATATAACACAAGTCGTGAAGCATTCTAAGTCCAACAAGGAAACTTCTTTAATTTGTCTTTATGCAGATCCGATCTCTTTCTCCTTTAGCAATATTTATCTTCATCAACTGAATGGATGGCAACATGTACCTTTATTATTATTATTATTATTATTATTATTATTATCTTGTTTGTCATAATCAAGTTCATATATTACTATGTCCTCTTCTAATCCGATCGAGTAAGATATCTGAATTCCAAACACAATACGGAATACTATACTTCAATAATGCAATCACTATTTCAATTCATTTTTGTTCGATCTTGTATTGTCACGTCTTTCTTATTCTTTGTTTTATGTAAGATAGCATAAATAGTTTCAAAAGGATTGTTTCTCGTAGCCTGTAGTGCAGAATAATACAGATTACAGAGGCAATGCGTCAAACACTATTATTGAAGATGAATCCACTAGTTACTGATTCTTTCTTTTGATTTTAAAACGAGATAGCAATGATAAGCTACAAAATAGTATTAGCAAATATCAAGACATGCGGGAACGATAATGCATTTTACGCTCGCATTATGTAAGAAGTTAATCTTTCGTTGTAGAAAATGGGTCATCGATGTCATCATTAGGGCTGGATTGGTTGGTATACCAGTCTTAATTTTCCAATACTATATACCAACCAATATATATTTGGTATGAAAAATCCACAATTTATACCAACCAATAACGTTGGTATACCAATTAAGTGGTACGGTTGGTACTCGGTTGGTACGGTTAGTAATGGGCTTGTACCAACATATTTAAGGTCCAAAAATTTTAAGGCCCAACCCAAATAAATAATAATAAATAAGTGAAATAACAATAGAATTCTAAAGTCTTATATAACTTCAACCAAATTACCAAATACAAAGTTATAAATAGAAAGTCAAAGTCCAAATAGTCAAACTGTTAAAGTACTTATGAATTCTCAAAACAATTGAAAAAATAAATGATAGGTTTAAATGCGATATATGTTGACATGTTGTAAGCAGTGATGGTGCTACTGATAGGTCTAAGTATTTGTACTTGGGAATTTGATTGAATCGATTCATTCATAATTAAATAAAGAAATTGAAGACGAGAAAAATAGTGTACTTGAGAAAGAAACTCAGAGATATTAGATTAAGGTTAGTAGATATATATGGTTTGAATTTATTTTTCAATAAATCTACAATTGAAATTTAAAGATATATATATATATATTTTTTTTTTAATTAAATAATTTAATATAATATAAGTTGGTAGGTACGATATACCATGGTATATGGACAATCTATACCACCTACCTACCGTATTTTTAATATTGGTACGGTATACTGTACCATATACCATGTACCAAGTATTTGGTATACCAACATATTTGGTACGGTTGGTATACGAATTGGTTGGAATGGTTTTCTATACCATTGCCACCCCTAGTCATCATGAATATATACATATGCAGACTGACCGAACGTAACATTGGAATGAAAATTATGAAAAGCGCGCAATAGGCTGAATTGAATGTGTGCCGCTGATCGAGCTCCTTGATGTTATATGAAACTGAATGTTCACTTTGAAATTACGTAGTAAATTTTATTATTTAACTTATTTTTTGGTCAAAATTTCACATCTCCACCATATATATTTGAGAAAATAATATGTAGATCATTCATGTAAAATTTCATACAATTTGATGATCATTAACGCGTTGAAACATTATTAAATCACTTAACGAATTGAATATGTTCAAACTGAACCGTTTGTATAAATCATGATTACAGAATGCGAAACAATCATCAAATTGGATCTCTGATATATATGGTAGAAAAATGAGTCAAATAACAAAGTTCTCTATGTAATTTCAAATAGAACATGTATTCTAGATATTGACTGATATATATATATATAGTCTCTATCCAGAGTGAAGCTTCATTCTGAAATTACAGAGTAAAGTTCCAATTTTGGCACACTTTTCGGTCAAATTTTTTCACCATAAGTGATTCAATATTTAGGTATACTATTCAAGATTATCTATACAAAATTTCATCTAATTCGGACATCGTTAAGGTATTGAAATTAGATCAAATTAATAAATGAATTAAAACTGTTCAACGTGAACCGTTCGTGTAAATCTCAATTTTAAAAGCTCAAACCATTATCAAATTGGATGAAATTTTGTAGAGATGATTTTGAATAACATACTTAAATATTGAATCACTTATGGTGAAAAAATTTGATCGAAAAGTGTGCCAAAATTAGAACTTCACTCTGTAATTTCAGAGTGAAGCTTCACTCTGGATAGGGACTATATATATATATATATATATGGCTTTTCACATAAGGAGATCTTTATCTTAGCTTAAATTACGGATTTTCATTTTTGACCAACTTGTTGATCGAGTTTTTACATCTCCGCCGTCCAATATCTAGGTTATAACGTATAGATCATCTCCATAAAATTCCAGCCGATTTCATGATCGTTAAGGTATCGAACTAATCAAAACCAATTGATGTATTGAATTTGCCGAACCTGAACTGTTCATATTTTGAGTAGAAAATTGAAGTTATGAGTATCTTAACGGTTATGGAATCGGCTGAAATTTTGTGGAGATGATCTATACATTATTACCTAGATATTTGACGGTAGAGATGTAAAAACTCAATCGATAAATTAGTCAAATATGAAAATTCATACATTCAGCTAACATAAGGACCTCCTTACCTAAAAGACCCCGTGTGTATATATATACACACACACACATGACCCTTCCACTAAGGGATCCATTTTTTAGTCTTTTAAAGGGATATCTCATTTGAACAACTTCTTTATCGCATTTCAACATCATCACCATTCAACATTTAGATTCTAATGTGTAGATCACCTCTGTAAAATTTCAGCTAAAATTGAGATGTTTAAGGCATTCGAAACTGAGATTTAAACTTATAAGCATGAACGGTTCATGTTTGACAAATTTGGTGCGTCTATTGCTTTCGCCAAGTTTAATACTTTCACGATCACCATTTTGGCCGCAATTTTACATAAGTGATCTACACATTAGACCCTAAAAGTTGAACGGTGTAGATGTGAAAATGTAATCGAAAAATTAGTGAATAAGATATCTCTTTAAAATACCCAAAAAAGGGATCAATGACTATATATATATATATAATCTGCTTAATTATCGGTCATTAACTCATTATAAACTTTCCCGGTTTATCAAAGTAATTATGAGTCAGTTCAGAACTTATCATGAAGTTTGAATTGCTTTCCATAGAATAAGAGAGAAGAGGATAGACTAAAGTCACTTAACTGCACGATTTGGTCGGTAGCTAAAGTTAACGATAAATATAAAAAAGACAAATTAAGCTAATGGCATGGATTGGTTTCAACGTGAAAACGCATGGAAATGGTGGAAGTGTGGAACATGTTAATGGCTTCATTTCACCGTCCATGTACCCAAAGCAATGGAAACATTGACCTTGTGGAGTGGAAGGAACAAGTTGGTGTGGGATGATGGGTGCTTTAGTAGAAAATAATTGTTCAATATGGGGTTTAATGCTTTGATATATTTTTCTCCAACGTATGAGGTATATATAAAGATACAAGTATTATCCTAATAGAACTTTTATACATACAAGGAAAGTAAATATTTACATAGTATTCTACACTTCTCCTCAAATTGGCGCATAGATGTCAATCATGTCGAACTTGTCAATTGAATCATTAAACATTTTGTTTGACACTCCTTTCATAAAAAAAAAACATCTACCAATTGATCTTATGTATACACAAAAGGAAATCAGATGACTTTCTTGTCCAAGTTCTACTTGATAAAAAACCGATCTACTTCCACGTGTTTCGTTCGATTATGCGAAACTGGATTATGAGCAAACTCAATTGCCGATGTGTTATCACAATGTAGGTCCATACGTTTCTTGAGTTTGATACCCAAGTCCTTCAACACATTTTGTATCCATAACAATTCACACACTCCATGAGCCATACCCCGAAATTCTGCTTCAGCACTTGACCTAGCGACAACCTTTTGTTTCTTACTACGCCAAGTAACTAAATTTCCTCTAACAAAAGTGAAATATCTGGGTGTAGATCGTCTGTCAGTCTTATCACCTTCCCAATCAGGATCTGTGTATCCCATAACTTCTAATTCGCTATTCTTTTCAAACAACAAACCTTTCCCAAGTGCCTTCTTAAGATACCTGAATATACGATACACTACATCCATATGTTCTTCACTGGGACAATGCATATTTTGACTAACCATACTCACAGCATAAGCAAGATCGAGTCTAGTATGAGAAAGATAAATAAGTTTTCCTACAAGACGTTGATACCTTCCTTCATCTGTTGAAGTTTGATTCAAATGGATGGCGAGGTTGTGATTCATCTCAATTGGTGTCTCAACAGGCCTACAATCAAGCATCTCAGTCTCAGCTAACAAATCAAGTACATACTTATGTTGAGATAAAGAAATTCCTTTCTTCGATCTTGCTACTTCAATTCCAAGAAAGTACTTCAATTGTCCAAGGTCCTTCATCTCAAATTCCTTTGAGAGATAATTATGTAAAGCCTTCATCTCTTTTGGATCATCACCCGTGACAACCATATCATCCACATATACTATCAGAGCGGTAATCTTGCCCTGATTACGTTTAATGAATAAAGTATGATCAGAGTTGCTCTGTTTGTAGCCTAACGCCTTCATTGCTTTGGAAAATCTCTCAAACCATGCTCTGGGAGACTATTTCAAGCCGTATGACTTCTTCAATTTACAAACCTTACCAGCATCACAGGGCTTAGTTTCGACTCCTGGCGGCATGTCCATATACACTTCTTCTTCTAAGTTTCCGTTGAGAAATGCATTTTTGACATCAAATAGACGAAGAGGCCAATCTCGAACTGCCGCAAGTGAGATTAGAATTCTGACAGTATTGATTTTCGCTACAGGAGCAAATGTTTCTTCATAATCTACTCTAGAACGTTGGGTGTATCCTTTGGTAATCAGTCTTGCTTTGTACCTATCAATGCTCCCATCAGCTTTAAGATATTCTGTAAATACCTACCGACAACCAACAGTCTTCTTTTGAGCTGGCTTAGCCACAATATCCCAAGTTAAATTTTTCTGCAGTGCCTCAAGTTCTTCATTCATTGCTTGTTTCCACTTGTAATCTGCTAATGCATCTTGTACAATATTTGAAATAAATACAGTAGATAATTGATCAACAACAAATGCATGTAACCCAAATAACCTATGATTAGATATGTAATGGGCAATATGATATTTTGATTTGGCTGTGATGTCTGGTTCATAATGTTTCTTTGAAATACCTTTGGTAGCCCTTTGCGATTTCCTAAGTTCAACGTTATCTATCCCAAAATAATTACTTGAATTTAAAGATACCTCTACAAGAGCATTTGTCGGTGTAGTAGGTTGGGTAAAAAAAAATTTGTCTATTGAATGGGTGCAGTGTGCGATGAATGACTGTTCAGTTCTTGTTTGAGTTGCTTCTGTATTAGTTGAGACGTTATGGTGTAAAATATTCACTGACCCTTCTGAATCTCCCACGTGTTGATCTGCTGCTCCAGAAGCCAACACATTAATAAGATGTGGCTTGGTGGCTTGGCTCCTCAGCATATATTTGTCCTTGTTCAATTTCTCTTCACGTGCCATATCTTTAGCTACAAAATCAGATGGTTTGGGAGGCACGTGGGGCCCAGTTTCTGCACATGGCACACGAAATCCAGCGCTTTTAATTTGGTCTTTTTTTTTTTTTGATTCTGTTTGTCGTCTTCTTGTACCACTATTTTCTTGTTTTTCGTTCATTGCAACTCTCAACTCCAACGCTTCATTTCTTCGAACTCATCAAATTCAAATAAATATCGAGAATTTCTTTCACAAGTTCTCTCCCCCCGAAGAGAATTCTCCATTGCGCCATTAAAAAAATATGGTTCAGATTCCTAAAAATGTCTACCTTGCGCCATTTAAAAAATATAGTTCAGATTCCCAAAATAACACATTAAGAAATGTATGTATCATAACACCTATAGCCCTTTGAAATTATGCATAACCAACAAAAATACATTTTTTTGCACGAGGATCGAGTTTATTTCGTTGTTGCTTGAGAATATAAACATATATTGTGTAACCAAACACCTAGGGCTCCAAATTTGGCATGGAGGGAACTAAAAGAAGTTTGTGAAGTTGTTGTTGAGGATTTTGAGATTCAATCACCCGAGATGGTGTACAATAAGGAAAGCAGCAGATTTTACAGCTTCTTCCCAATATTCACGAGGTACATTCATGCCAAATAATGAGGCACGAACCACTTTAAGGAATTGTCGATTCTTCCGTTCTGCTAATCCATTTTGCTGAGGAGTATAAGAATTTGAAGTTTGATGTAGTATTCCATTAGATTGTGTAAACTCACGCAGAGGGTCATTTATATATTCTCCACTATTATCAGATTGCAAAATACGAATAGCTTGTTGATATGTGTAGATACTATCTTGTGAAATTCTTTGAACTGAGAACATACGTCGCTCTTGTTCTTCAATAAATGCACCCAAGTCGTGTGTGCAATCATTAATAAAAGTGACAAAATACCGAGCACCGCAGAGTGCAGGAATTTTTGCAGGATCCCAAACATCAGAGTGAACCTTCATAAAAGAACTAGGACTTATGTGTAGACTTGGTGAATATGATATGCGATGGCTCTTTTGCTAATTCACATATGTCACAATGAAAATTTGAAAACGTTGACACTTGAAAACAATTGAGGTTGCATCTTCTTGAGATAGTGAAAATTTAGATGTCCCAAGTGACGATGCCATAGCCAGACAGTTTCGTTAACACTCTTCACACCATGAACCTGATTAGCTTGCCCCAAAAGATGTTTATGCTTTTCTCCAGTCTCTATCAAATCTAGATAGTACAATTTTTCCCTCTTTACACCATAACCAAGAATCCGTCGAGTCAAAATATCCTGAAATACACAGAAAAGAAGGATGGAATATGACAATACACACAAGGGATTTAATGATCTGACCAATAAACAAGATATTATAGGCCAATGACGGAACAACTAAAACAGATTCAAGGCCTAAGATATTAGATAAAATAATAGTAGAAATATAATTTTGTGAGAAAGATTTTATTGGTGTCAAGAGGCTGGAATCATTTGTCTGTGATCCGATGCGCTTGTGTCAATTATCCAAGAATCGCTCAATATATATTTACGTGATTGTGCTACAGTAGCAGCAGAGACATTAGACTGATATTCTTCCTCTGCAATAGTCATGATAACTTGTTCCAGATTTTTTTGTAGTTTTTTTGCTAAAATCCCACCACTCATGATATCCGGAGAGTATGTGCTGTGACCCATGTAACCGCAGAGCGGACACTTTGTGAAGTTGGCTTGTCCGAAATACGACGTTGTGGTGTGATACGGTTAATGTGCAATTCGCGTTCCATTGTAAGAAAATAGTGGTAGAAGGTTGAAATTTTGCTGCTTTCCTGGGCCCCATTGTGATCACGTGGGTATTGATTTGATATGATGATAATGGTTTATGATGGTGTAGTATGGTATGGATGATGATGATGATTGGATGGTGTGGAAAGGCTGTAGGGGACCACGTCTGCTGCAACAGAAAAGGTTGTTCTTCCTTTGGAGCTTCGGCGCGGCTCGGCTGGGGTAGACAAGCTCTGCCGGTTCTGCGATTTGCTCTGTGCTCTGCCGGTTCTGCGATTTGCTTTGCGATGGAAAATATGGGTTTTGCTTTTTCGGTATTTTGAAAAAAAATACGGTTTCGTGGTGGTATTTGTGGTGAAATCTAGGGTTTTACTATTCCGGGTTTCAGGTATTTAGTGATTTGATTCTTTGCGATTCAATGATGATGGTATGCAGCGGTATACGGTGAGATATGAGATTTAGGTTTTCGGATGCAAATTCAAAAGATCGAACATGCTCTGATGCCAAATAAAAAATAATAATTTATTATAGGATTTAATGTTTTAATATATTCTTCTCTAATGTAGGAGGTATATATAGAGATATAAATATTATTCTAATAGAACTTTTATACATATAAAAATATATATATTTACATAATATTCTATAAGTTTGACCCATAGCTATGGTTAGGGGGCTGCACTCTTTTACTTTTTGGAGTAAAAAAAAAGTGTCACTCTTTTACTGGTAACAAAGGGCGCAAACCTAAGATGAAATGGAAGCGCCCTCCCAGGAGCAGACTGAAAATCAACATTGATGGTGAATATCGATCGGTCTAAAAATGGTTGTGGAGGGGTTGGTTCGTGTGTTTTTTCCTAGATGAGATGGGAACATGTAATGGCGGATCTAGAGTCCGAAAGCTAGGTGAGCGGAATTTTTTTTTTAAGAATAATTATAACTATTGCTTTAAAAATTTATAAGAGATCAAAAAATTGCAAATTAAAAAAAGAACTACTTGACATCAACGGTAGAATGTACATCAAGTGACATTGTTAAGTGTTAATTTTCCTTTTCAATAATTGTAAGTTGTATGGTTTCAGTTTTAACAAAAGAAATAAAAAGTGTTAGGCACTAGTAGAGCGGGAAGTCCAAGAACTAGCACTAAACTTGGTGTTTTGGTATTTAGTTGTATAATATATGAATTAAATTATTTTGGTATTTAGTTGTATAATATATGAATTCAATCATAATTTACTTTGCATGTCAAAGAGGTTTGTTAATATATCAGTCAAAGCAAATGCATGTATAAATCAATCAACAAATGAAATATCAATAGAATATTGACAAGTCTATTTGGTAGATGATAAAGATTAAAGATTTCAACTTTCGTAAAGGATCAGTTGAGTGAAAAAGATAAGTTTGACGGTTGGAGTCTTTGAGGTTTCACATGACTTTTCATACAAAAATTCTATTATTTCTGCATGCCAGAATAATTATTTACTTTGAAACGGTACCGTTTAAAAGGGCAGTTTAGAAATAATTCATTTTCATCTGCATATATTCGTCTTCATCTCCAAAACGAAAAGCCAACTCTATTATTTGTCAGCCATATCCAAATAAAATTTGCCCAACATATGACTTAATTCTAGGGGTGGGCACGGGACGGGATGGGACGGGACGGGGCTCATCCCACGTCTCGTCCCACTCTTTTGAATCGGGACGGGATCGGGACAGGACGAGGGTTTTTAAGAATGCATCCCACCCGGGATTAATCCCGGTTGGGACGGGACGAGATCGGGACGGGACGGGACAAATCCCAACTTCCTATGAAGTTAAATAAAAACCTATATTTTTACTTTTTTATTAACAAAGTAACATTTAATAATGAAATTTTAACAAAAAAAATGCATATTATGTTCAAAATATTATAATTTAGCATTATTATTTGAGTTGAAATAATTTTGGAGTTATTAAGAACATAAATTAGTTTCATTTTAATACAAATATATAAGAATTTTTAAGTTTTTATTAAAGGTGGGACGAGACGGGACGAAGCGGGATAGAAATTATTCGTCCCACATCCCGTCCCACTATTATGAAACGGGACGGAACGGGACGAACGTTTTTAGACTTCCGTCCCGTCCCATCCCTATGAATTTCGGGACGGGATCGGGATTTCCGTTTTTTATGCCCACCCCTACTTAATTCTCAGCTATACCCATATATTCTTGTCCAGCAGCCGCTGGGTTTGTCGTCACAAGGACTGGAATGAAAGACTTTGCCATACTTGTCAATGCCTTTAATTACGAGGGATGCCATTATTTGGGATTTTTTTACGAAGATATGAGATGAGTTCCACGCCCCCCCCCCCCCGGCGGGTATGATCTTCCTTTTAGCTAGAAGCAGTGAGTAAGGAGTAACCGCGCTGACTAACATTAATTGGCGTTTACATTTATATCTTTCAAAAATATATATCTGAATAAATTAGGTTAGGATATTTATCTAAACATCAAACCTTGTTGGGAAAATTTTAAATCTCAATATAACTTCGATACAAGACCTTTGTTTGCTCGTATAGCAAAAGTGCGAAACAAATTTTTTTTTTTTGTAATATCATAATCACCCTAGATTAGTTAGGAGTCTAGTCGTCTCTCACTTCTATAAATAGAAAATATTTCAACATAAACACCGGCACGGGTACCCTGGATTTAATTAGGAGTATCTTAGAGTCTAGCTATCCAAGTTCTTTCAACATAAAGTTTACATATTGGTCTAAACACAAAATTTACAGATTTTCATATGTCTTTCCTTAGAACACAAATACTACTTTTTATAGTTGGCTAAATTAACTTTTGTCCATTAATAATTATAGTTAAAAAACTATCACATTAGTATATGAATTATCAAATTTGACCTAACTTAAGTACATCTCATCAACTACACAGTAACAAATCATGTCATTATCAAATTTATGAAAGGTACAAATGTATATTTCATCCCCACCTCATTCTCTCTCTCTCTCTCTCTCTCTCTCTCTAGTTTCCATGGCTGAGAAGACAAGAAGAAAAGAAAAATAAGCCAACATCTTAATCAGAACCAAGTCGGTGGCAGTAACGATACCAATTCCAACCAGATCTGGTTTCGACTCGACGAAGGATATGACAAGATCGAGCATGCGATTCACAACGGCTTTATCATGTCATCAATGGTATAGATCCTTGTTGCCCTCGTTGGAAATTCAATGTTTTGCGTGTGAGAGAGAGAGAGAGAGAGAGAGAGAGAGAGAGAGAGAGAGAGAGAGAGAGTCAGCAACGACTTCTAGCTTCTTGCGTTTGCATCTAGATATCTCCACCGACTATTTCTTTTGTGGCTGGTGTTGACAATCTGCACTTTGAATTGAAATGGACCTTAATTGACATTTTGTTTTGGGATAATGATTAATGGTCACATAACTTTCTTTTGTGTGGATTCATTTGAACTTAGCTTCATAACCTTATGGAGAGAGACGAAATGAGAAGAAAAAGGACGGATTGAGAGAATAGAACTACTGAAAATGTCAATTATCAGTGAAGAGACGATATTACCCCTGAAAATATGACGGAAATTACACAAACTAACGGTTGTATTTAAAGTGTATCGAGTTAGATAGTTCATGTATTAATGCGATAGTTTCGAAAGTTAAGTAACTATACTTATTAGTGGACAAAATTTAACATACTATTCTTAAAATTTTCTCTTTATAGTTTGACATGTTTTCCATTGGTTATGAAATCAGTAGTGGGAGGTTGATTAGGCGATGGTTAACTAAGAGCAAGATTCGCGGTAGATGTAGAGAGAGTTGAAAATAGTTTCTGAAACATCTAGTGGATATAAAATTAGTAGTCATCTGCAATTTTGATGGGGTTCTTCGATTCATATCGAAAGTTGTCATGTTTTAGATTTTTTTTGTTTGATTAATCAATTAAAATGAGAGGAATTACTCACTACTTCCAAAATAGACCGCGTATCTAAAATGGAAGTAAAGTTTCTACGGTTTTTAGCTTATCAGGGTGGTTAATTTACATAGGCCTCATCATTAGACCTGTGGATCAAGTGGGCCAATGGAGACCCACAATCCCGATGGGCTTAAAGTTCGGCCCAACCCGCATAAAGCCCGTTATAGGCTCGACCCGGTAGGTAGAGGGCCGGGCTTGGTTTAAGGGTGAGAAACCCGACTCGCCGAAAACCCGTCGAACCCGGCCCGTAAACGACCATAAATATATGATATATAGTTATATACAAATAATATCATTATATATTATGCTAATATGCTGAATAATAAATATTTATATATATGATGCATGATGAAATAATTGTGTATTATTGAATGATATGAGGGCCTATATATAGGCATTACAAAAATCACAGTCCCGTAGGATTCAGAGTCCTAATCTATTACAGATATGCTAATCTATCTCCTTACAGGAAACCTATTAGGCTAAGACACACACAATGGTAGAATAGTAATTCTCCCGGAACACTCCCCCTTGTGTCGCATGCCCAGGTTGCATGGCGCACACAGTTGTCTCGGTAAAGACCTTGTCAAGTAAAAAAAAACCACTTTGGTAAAACAAAAGTTTGATCGAAGGGAAAAAGAACACAACGCACCAACTACTTAAAGATCTTAACATGTGATGTAGACTCCCCCTGAAGTCTACCAAACTCTAAAGTTCCGATAAACGACGCATGTCAATGCTCTTCACATGTTTCACAAAAGTAGATTTAGGCAAAGACTTGGTGAACAAATCCGCAACATTGGGTTTCAAACTCACTTGATTGATCTGAACATTCAAGAACTTCTGTTGTTGAACTTTGTAGAAGAACTTGGGCAAAATATGGTTGGTGTTATCTCCCTTGATGAAACCTAACTTTGTCTGCTCTATGCAAGCTGCATTATCTTCATAAATGCACGTAAGTTGATCAGTTGTAGAGACTAATCCACAAGAATCACGAATATGACGAACGAGTGATCGTAGCCAAACACATTCTTTAACTGCTTCATGAAGAGCGATGATCTCCGTGTGATTTGAAGAAGTAGCAACAAGAGTTTGCTTCGTGGATCTCCAAGATATCGCCTATTCCCAATGGTAAACACATAACCGGTTTGAGAACGAGCCTTATGAGGGTCAGAGAGGTACCCTGCGTCAGCATAACCAACTAACAAGTTATTTGGAGTCTTTGCATCGGGGGAAGGAGCTGCACGAGACTGGTTGCTGCTCTCGGCACCGTGCACGGTCTCCACGCCAAGGCGGCCAACGGCATCGCTGCGGCGTACGGCGGCAAGACCAGGGTCGACGACGGCGGTGGTGTGGAGAGAAACCGTGGCGGTGTTCTCTCTGCAATAGGGGTAGAACAATCCCATGTCAAGGGAACCTTTCAAGTACCTAAACAAATGCTTGATTCCATTCCAATGACGTAGCGTAGGTGCGGAGCTAAATCTAGCTAATAAGTTCACTGCGAAAGATATGTCTGGTCTAGTGCATTGAGCAAGATACAATAGTGCCCTAATTGCACTAAGGTATGGAACTTCAGGACCAAGAATTTCTTCATCATCATCTTTAGGACGGAAGGGATCATTCTTGATATCTAGACTTCGGACGACCATGTGAGTAGACAATGGACTGCATAGATCTATATTGAAATGTCAAAGCATCTTCTGCGTGTAATTCGACTGATGGACTAAGATGCCGTCGGCCCTATGCACAAGCTCAAGGCCGAGACAAAATTTCATCCTCCCTAGGTCTTTCATCTTAAATTCCGACTTCATATAAGACACGGTCTCTTCAATCCCATCAAGAGTACCAATTATATTAATGTCATCAACGTAGACCGCAATGATGAGGAATCCGGAATTTGTCTTTCGTATGAACACGCATGGGCATAGTTCATCATTCTTATAACCCCTTCTCACCAAGTATCAATGCAACCGATTGTACCACATTCTTCCGGATTGTTTCAACCCGTACAATGAATGACGCAATCTGACTGTATGAGCACTCCGTGGTTTGGAGGCACTTGATGGAGATAAATGTAGTCCCTCTAGAGCTTTCATGTATATCTCTGCGTCAAGATCCCCATAGAGATAAACTGTGACCACATCCATAAGCTGCATGTTTAGTCTTTCGGACAATACCAGACTAATAAGGTAGCGGAAAGTAATGATGTCCATAACAGGAGAATAAGTCTCTTCATAGTCAATGCCAGGTCATTGTGAGAATCCTTGCACCACGAGTCTTGCCTTATAATGCACGATCTCATTCATCTCATTACGCTTATGAATGAAGACCCAATTATGTCCAACTGGTTTGACATCTCTTGGAGTCAATTCAACCTTTCCGAAGACTTCTCTCTTCGCTAATGAGTCAAGTTATGCCTGGATTGCTTCCTTCTACTTCGGCCAATCTGCTATGCGTTCGCATTCAGCTACAAAGCGAGGTTCAACGTCGTCTTAAGATATGATCTCATGTGCGACGGAATAAGCGAAAACATCATCAATGCATGTAGTGGCTCGGTTTTGGACCTACTGCTTACTTGTGTAGTTCATTGAGATTTCGTTGTTCTCTGGCATCAAACAAGGTTCCATAGCATCCCACGGTAATATTTGCGTTGATTCATGGACATAGCTGTAATCAGAGACAACTTCATACGATGGTGATTCATCGTTGATGACGCGTTGTGCCTTGGTTATTCACTTCTTTCTCGGCTCTGAATCCTTAAGAGTTTATCGGTCTCCCCCTTTTCCTTTGAGGAGCCGAGGCCGAAGCTGCTCCATGCCGGGACATCTCGGCATCGTCGCCACAAGGGGCGCCGGCAACACCACGGCGTACGGTGGTGCTGCCGCTGGCCTCCGTCCCACTGTCAGGGGCGGTGCCAATGTTGCTAGGTCCAGGAGCTTGTCTTTCATGACTGTATTTTGGGACATCCAACCGTGCCGATACATTTGCAGCGGGTATGTTTGATCTCGTCACTTTAGCAATATCTACAAAGCCGTCAGGCATCGAATCCGCGACTTTCTGGAGGTCGATAATGCGTTGCACTTCTAACTCACTTTGAACAGTGTGTTAATCATAATGAGACATAGTGGGGACACACCACGTCAATTCCCCTTGACGTTCATTTGGAATGATAACATTCCCATCTCCCCCTAACGACGAGAAGCATGTCTCATCAAAGTGACAATCTGCAAATCTTGCAGTAAAGAGATCTCCGGTGGTTGGTTCTAAGTAGCAGACAATCGTTGGGGAATTATAGTCAACAGTGGAGGCGTAATAGGCACATAGACGGCGCAACCAAAAATGCGTAAGTGTGAAATATTGGGTTCGTAACCAGTTACCATATGGTACGCACTAAATGCTTGGTTAGCCGCGGGTCTGAAACAAATAAGTGTCGCTGCATGCAATACTACATATCCCCACGCAGAGACCGGCATGTTAGTACCCATAACCATTGCCCGAGCAACAAGGTGAATACGCTTGATGGTAGCCTCTGCTAGACCGTTCTGTGAATGAACATGAGGAACATGATGTTCAACTTCGATCCCAATAGACATGCAGTAGTCATCAAAAGTTTTAGAGGTGAATTATCCAGCATTATCCAAACAAATAGATTTGATAGGATAGTCGGGGTAGTGAGCCCGAAGTTTGATGATCTCATCTAATAACTTATCAAATGCAGCATTCCTTGTGGATAACAAAGTGATGTGTGACCAACGCGTCGATGCATCAATGAATACCATAAAATATCGAAAAGATCCGCATTCTGGTTGAATAGGTCCACAAATGTCATCTTAGATATGTTGTAAGAATGGAATATTCTCAGTCGAAGCCTTAGCAAAAGAATGACTTTCTTGAAATTTAGCAAGAGAACAAGCTTTGCAAAATGAGCGATGGGCATCAGAAATTGCCATGGAGGCATTAGAAAGCACGGGAGGCATCACAAGCTCTTGTGAAGGAGAAGATGCAGCCACCGATGACATGAAAGCCGTGGAGTTTTCGAGAGAGGCAGGCTCGGCCACACCGTGCGGTGCACGGGTAGGCACGGCCTCACCGTGTGGAGCACGGGTGAGGTGATTTTCTAATCGCTTCTGAGACTTGAAAAATGGATGACCATGTGAATCCTTAAGAATTCTAATCATCATATCACGACCAGGGTGCCCGAGAAGGGCATGCCAAAGCATATAAGAGTCTGAATCACAAAAGTTACGTTCAACCGCATATGATTCAAAGATTCGAATGGATGTAAGATACAAACCATTCCCGAGACTCTTCATCTTCTCTAAGATGCGGCGCTAGCCTGCTTTCTCAGAGGTAACACAAAGATATTCTTCTACATTATCAACATAAGTATCGAGATGAAAACTATTGGCACATATGTCCTTAAAACTTAGCAAGGTGCGGGGTGCTTCGGTGCATAAAGAGCGTCTACGACGTTGAGTGTCGTACCATTAGGTAACATGAAAGAAGCGGTGCCTCTTCCTTGAATGATGGATTTGGAGCCAATCATTGTAGTCATCGAAGAAATAAAAAACACTAGATCCGTGAACAACTGCATGTGCCGTAAAACAGTGTGGGTGGTTCCACAATCAGCTAGACATTTGATTTCACCGCGGGACATCTACAAAATGATAATTAAGAGAGTTAGCGACACGGGAACAATTCTGTACAATACGCCGTAGGATATTGTAAGAAAGGAAATCGAAACAAAATGCGATCACATCCAATGTATCACATGACAATAGTACTACATTCTTCAACTAAAGAGTTGGAAAACATGGTATTGAAGCAGTGAAATACCAAACAGTAAACGAGGATGGTAGAAACCATCCAAAAATGGTGTGGAAACACACACAAAGAGTGCCGGTGAGTGCATATAACAGACTTGGAGAAAACAAAAAAACTGACCGGAAAACCATGTCAAAAGAACTCAAAACCGGGTGAAATTTGGACTAGGAAAACGTGACAGCAAAGACTACTGGAAATGTGCCGGAAAAATGATGAGAAAAGACGAAAAAATCATCAGAAAACTCAACGGAAACCGGCGGCACCGATTGCTGGAAAACTGACCGGCGGCGGCCGGAGCTTCAGGTCCGACTGGGGACGCCGGCAGGTACCGGATGGCGGTGCCGGAAATGCCGGAAAATGTTCCGGAAATGTCGGAACAGTAACCGGGTACGGCCAAAGGCCAAAAGACGTCATTTTTTAACGTTCCGAGGTCGGTTTTCCAAATTTGAAGTTCCAAATTCACAATGTAGTGCTATTGGGGTCCCATGTAACCTAAAAGCGTCCAATTTAAAAACCACGCAAGTTACAGACGTTGATCATCATGCTAAGTGTAAGGTAAATAAAATTCTCAAGGAGATCGTCTTGTAGCAAGAAAAAAAGAGATTTTATTGAATGTCAATATTTAATACATCACACATGAACTTCTAATTCCAAAATCAAAACACTATTAAAAAGTCAATGAAAATAACAATGGCGGTCGGCCATAACAATACTTAAATTCATAAAGCTAAAGAAGTTAAAATGACTAATCAAAGTCGGGAGTATCCATAGTGGTGGCCGAAGGCTTAGCCTTAGAAGCAAGGGGCTCGGGTTTCATGGAGATGTGGTGAGTCTCGATCTCAGGGTCCTCATCCACCTGATTCGATTCGGGTTGTAGAAACTTCTTGTAGGCGGAGTATGCCTTGATCATCTCTTTGCTAGCGTGACAATCACGATTAAAGTGCTTGAAAGAGTCACAGTTGAAGCATGAAGACTTGCCATTACCGGAGGTGGAGGCATGAGGATGCGCACGGCCTCCTTGAGGTTTGGGACGGGGACGGCCTCCCCCAGAGGATGCGGCGCCGCCACCATCACGAGTCCAAGTATTGGAGTTAGGCCGAGACCGGCCTTGTTGCCTCCTACCACGAGGGTTGTTGTTTGGGTGCTGGTATGAAGCGTTCTTTGATTGATTCTTTTGTCTAGGAGCTTTCCCATAGTTAGACTGTGGCATAGAAATCGTTTTAGTGCCAACAGGTCTATTGTTGTTGTTGAGGAGGATCTCAGAATGTCTATCCTTCTTAACCAAGAGCGCCATTAAGTCGGTGAAAGACCGGATCTTCCCTTCCTCTACATGAGTGCGGTACGTATGAGCTTGAACCTCATAGTTGATTAGAAACGTGTCTAATGTCTTATTGAGAAGATCTAGGTCGGTCTTGATGACACCAACGGTGCCAAGATCGGATTGCAGGCATAACATATCGTGATTAAGTCATCCACTCTCTTATAGTTCAATAGACGGATGTTATCCTATCTAATGATCAATTCAGAGAGAAGCTTATCATGAACGTTATTTTACCGCAATCGTAGTTTGTCCCATAATTCTTTAGGATCTTTTACATTCAAGTATTGCATCTTGAGAGTTGCATGGATGTGACGTCTCATGAAGATGAGAGTTTGAGTCTTAGCCATGGGTGGGAAATCAGCAGGTGGGTCGGCAAACATGCCTTCGATCCCTCGGCTCTCGAAAGCGAGCTCCATGTCAGAAACCCAGCGGTGGTATTCCTTTCCTTCTAGATCAAGAAGGCTAAATTCCGATCGAGATCACGATGACATCTACAAAAACGAATATGGAATCGATTAGATTCAAGTATAATAGGAATTAGAAGGGGTGACGTATATAGTCAAAAGAAAAATCAATGCAAACAGTAATACTCACGATTGCACCCAAAACAGCGGTGCACTCAGGTGACCACACGAAAATCGATTAACTTCCCTTACAAAAGAATCATGACTTCTCCAGGACCGTCACACAAAAAACACCGACAAAGAGGGAAAACCCATCCCTCTATAGTCTCAACGGCGTTATAAGAAAGGCTGGAATGAAGACAAGAAGAAGGCTAATAGCGCCCGATATGATATATCTATACGTTCAAAAGCGGGAACGTTAATGAAAAATTTACCTTTGAAGGTTTGGAGAAGATGTGAGTAGCTTCTCTTGAGCGAAGGCTTTGCTTGTGAAGTTTGCGTTTCTTGCATGAATATGCGGGGGGAGAAATTTTGAATGTTTTGGTGCGGGGACTTGCGGGGCAAAAATATGTTTTCGCGGAGTGAATGTGGAGGAGACCCTGTGGGGCTACGTGCAGGGGCTGTGGAGGCTGTGTGCAGGGGCTGCATAAGTGTTGCAGCGGCGGCAAGCAGGAGCGGTGGGCAGGGGCTGTGCCGACGAGGAGCGCCGACGGGGAGCTGCCGGAGGCTGGAGACTAAGGCGGCCGGCGGTGGAGAGAAAACAATATTCTAGGGCTCTAAAAGTTCAAGATTTTAGGGCAAAGTGCGTGATAACGTGATGCACGATGAAATAATTGTGTATTATTGAATGATATGGGGGTCTATATATAGGCATTACAAAAACCACAATCTCGTAGGATTCGGAGTCCTAATCTATTACGGAGATGCTAATCTATCTCCTTACAGGAAACCTATTAGGCTAAGACACACACAAAGGTAGAATAGTAATTCTCCCGGAACAATATACAAATAATACTACAATAATAAATATTAGTACATATCTCTATTAATCAAGTAAATTTATCGTAATTAAAAGAGTAAAAAAGAAAAAGTAAGAATATAAATTTCAAAGTAATGACAAATGTAACTGATGGATATTTGGAATACATACATATTTACAGTGATTACAGTCCGTTTTTCTCAAAACGAGGATGACCTTGTGTGGGATGCCAATTAGGTACACCAAATATATATATATATATATATATATATATATATACACACACAAGTTGTTTAAGGTACGGAGGTCCGTACGTTACGTACGGTACGGATTCGCCGATTTCCGGCGACGGCAGGCCGCAACGGTGTAGCGCACCACTATATGCGCAGTAACACCTCCCGGTGATCCCGTCTATGCTGGCTGGAGCTTCATTGGCGACCTACAGCGGCAGGAATATGCAAATTTCAGTTTCTGGGCAAAAATCGGTGATTTTGCGACTCCGGCCGCGGTGGGTCGCCGATGGAGCTCTGGCTGGCATAAACGGGATTGCCGGGAGGTGGGTAGTGCGGCTGTGCCAGTGCGTCGCGCCATTGTTGCCCGTTGTCGCCAGAATCGGCGAATCTGTACCTTGCGTAGGACCTCCGCAGCTGATCAACATTATATATATATATACATATATATAAAGAAATTAAGCACACGATATATATAGAATATGCAATAAGATAGATTCTAATATATCGATTAAGGATGTTTGGTACATTACATGTATAGTATATTAACATGCATGAATGTGTGAATCTAAATTTTATTAGAATTTTTGTTGAATTTTAAAATACAATATTATTTTTAGTAATCTTAAATTCTGAAGTTAAACATACATTTCATTTTCAAAGCATTCAATAGGTGTTACAAGCTAATGAATTACTCATATTTATATATATTTATCATGTTCATAATATATATGGGGTTATAGTAGTTACACATTATTTATTTGTTTGTAACACTATGATGTTATTATTATTTTTATGAGTTACAAATTAATATGATTAGAAATGTATTTATAAACAAAGCCTGGCCCGCCCGGATTCACTGTAGGCTATTCGACCCGGCCCGTAAAAACCCGCAAGACCCACTTTATACGAGCGAGTTTGGATCCTAGACTTTTCGTAAAAACCTGGTCCGGCCCGCCATGAACGGCTCGACACAGCCCGTTGACGAGCCTTAAATTTAAGGTAGCAATATTCTAAAGGGTTATTGATGGATTCACACCTTTTAGAGTTAAAAAACTACTGACCGGATTAAAATGTTGCTTAAATTAAGTACGTTTATAAAAGTTTTGGATTTAGAAGATTTATCTGATTTGAAGGAGATTTCCAAACATGT
This sequence comes from Argentina anserina, assembly GCF_933775445.1. Classification (NCBI taxonomy): domain Eukaryota; kingdom Viridiplantae; phylum Streptophyta; class Magnoliopsida; order Rosales; family Rosaceae; genus Argentina; species Argentina anserina. The sequence continues at coordinate 16,103,825 of NC_065878.1, read as the reverse complement.
TTTTACTCTGATTCTTTTTAAATAGGTAAGTATAAGAAAGAGTAGCTAGTGTTGTTATTGTTCTCAAGAACATTCAAAAGCTTGTGTTTTTGGAAACCTTTGATCTAAAACAGACAAAGTGAGGAGTACCTGATACCCTCCACAACGTATCATTAATGAAGGTGAGGAACATAGATATCATCAATTCCTTTGGAAAGCTGAAACTTCTCAAGATAGTCTTCACTCAATCATCATGATACTTATGTACTGTTAACGTGTAATTTGATGTATGCACACTAAATTCTTTAAATTTGAGAAGAAATAGTTTTTTTTATAAAAAAAAAAATCCAATTGACCAATTCCGTTCATTGTACATCAAACATATTGATTATGGTTGCTGATTTATCTTACCTATCCATAGAACTTGCAGTGCCAAGTTCAATTTTTTCCTTTCCCTTTGCATGTTTTTAATATTTGATGGACGCTTTCCATTTCTGAAGCTCTAACTCCTCAAAGATTTTGAAGCTTTTCTCCCAATTCTCACTCTATATTTAGAATTGAAATGTTGGAATCACATCAATGGCGTTTGAAAACACATCAACGTGCTTCGGCATCAGAGTATCATCTCTCGCCATGCCAATTTATAGTAACAGGCAGCACGATAGGCAGAAACCTTTCCAATATCACTAGCACTGGTAGAACTTCTCAATGCCTTGGAGAAAAAGAAAATTGCAAGATCATACTGTCTGATAGTCTCCTATAAGAATGCATGATTTCTCGGCTTTAAGTTCATCACCTTTTTTTCCAAGCTCTATAAGTCTATATTACCTTGGGGTCGCCTATACGATACATTCATTTACAACTAATTGAACAAAATTACTATATTGATAACAATTTTTAAAAAATTAATGTAAAAGTGAAACGGAATTGGTCTACTCGTATTATCACGAACCCCCTTTATATAGGGGAAATATTACATGAAAATGTATCAATCAGTTTAATGACAATAAACGCTAATTGATCAGTTACATAATTTAGATCCGTAATTAACTAAATATCAATACTGATTGCCTAATTTCCTCCGTCATTTACTTTGACGAAGACACACTAATAAGGTAATAATATTTTTCCTTTAACACTCCCCCTTGTGCCAAGTCAAAGACATAGTAGTGCGTGAACTGTTGCCTCATCAAAAACATTGCCAGATAATAAAACCCAATGCGACAAAATGAATCTTGGTCGAAGGGACAAAGAGTACAACACACTAATGACATGCGTAGGTCTAGACTCCCCTAAAGTCTACCCCTCCCTCTAATTCTTACTTTAATCAAGGGAGTTCAGAAAGCTTTCGCATTCCTATATTCTTTACATGTTTCTCAAATGTAATTTTAGGCAATGACTGTTGAGGAGAGCCTGTTGTTGCTGATTATAGAAAAACTTTGGAGATATATGTTTCGTATTGTCACCCTTGATATAATCTAGCTTAATCTGTTCGATGCAAGCTGCATTATCTTCATAAATGTACGTAAGCTCTTCAGTGGTAGAACCTAAACCACTAGTTCCTCGAATATGAGTAATGATGGATCTTAGCCATACGCACTCACGAACCGCCTCATGTAGAGTAATAATCTCTGAGTGGTTCGAAGAGGTAGCCATAAAGGTTTGCTTGGTTGATCTCCAAGATATCACCATTTTTCCAATAGTGAATACAAAACCAGTTTGGGAACGGCCTTTATAAGGGTCAGAAAGGTACTCAACATCAACGAAACCAACCAAAACATTATTTGGGGTTTCAGAATAGGGGATAGTAATTTTTTCATCTACATTTTCTTTAGGAAATAAAATTCTATTTGAGGATTCTCCTGTCTTACTGTAAGGAAAGAATAAACCCAAGTCAATGGTTCCCTTTAGGTATCGAAATATGTTCTTGACACCACTCCAATGACATTGCGTTGGCGCTGAGCTAAATCTAGCTAACAAGTTCACTGAGAATGTAATATTTGGTCGAGTACATTGGGCCAATTACAATAATGCGCATATTGCACTTAGGTAGGGAGTTTCAGCTCCTAGTACCTCTTCGTCCTCTTCCTGTGGGCGAAATAGATCTTTCTTTACATCCAAACTTCGACCGATCATGAGAGTACTAAGATGGTGCACTTTGTCCACGTTAAATCGCCTGAGCATCTTTTTGACATATGCAAACTGGTGGATTAAAATTCCACAAGCTCGGTGCTCTAGCTCAAGGCCTAGACAAAACCGATTTTTCCCAAGATCTTTCATCTCAAATTCGGATTTCAAATAGCTCGTGGTTTCTCTTATTTCGTCAAGAATACATATTATGTTCATGTCATCAACATATACAGCTACAATAGTAAATCCGGAACTTGTTTTCTTTATAAATACACAAGGACACAATTCATTATTCTTATATCCTTTCCCGATCAAGTAGTCACTTAGACGGGTATACCACATCCGCCCGGATTTCTTTAGTCCGTAAAGTGAGCGTTTCAACCTAATTGCAAACGCACTCCGTGTTTTAGAGTCACTTGACTTGGGAAGTTGAAGGTCATCAGACACTTTCATATATATCTATGTATCTAGATCTCCATAAAGATATGTTGTAACCACATCCATAAGCTGCATGTTCAGTCCTTCAGAAACTACCGAACTAACAAGGTAACGAAACGTTATGATGTCTATTATGGGAGAGTATGTCTCCTCATAGTCAATTCCAATGCGTTGTTAGAAACCTTGTGCCACAAGGCGAGCCTTGTACCTTAGGACTTCGTTCTTCTCATTACGCTTTCTGACAAATACCCATTTATATCCTACATGCTTTACACTTGGTGGGGTTAGCACTACCGGACCAAATACCTGTCTTTTTGCCAGTGAATCTAATTCTGCAACATAGCGTTGTTCGATATCATCATGCTCTATTATTTCATGAGCAAAGTTATATGCAAATGCATCATCAATGTGTATGGAAGATCTTTCCATCAACTTATGTGCACTCTCATAATTCATTGTGATTTCTTTGTTCTCTGGAGTCATATCAAACATCGGAGCGTTCTCCAGTAATGATTCATGTACATAACTATAATCAGAGATAATCTCATGAAAGGGATTCTCCACATCGATGATTAATAGATATGGTTGTGCCTTAGTCGTCCTTTTCTTCCTTGGGCGAGTATGAGTCAAACCAAGTGGCCTCCCCTTCTTCGTTTGAGGAGCCACGGCCTCAACCACACCTCCATTAAGTGTGGTTGCAGTGCCTCCTACTACAGCACTATGCTCCTTTTTAGGGACTTCTAACCTTGCAGGCACATTTACAGCTGGTATATTGATCTTGTCACTTTAGCGATATCAGAAAATGCATCAGGCATCAAATCTGCTACGTTCTGAAGATCGATTATTCTTTTCACTTCACTTTCACATTGTGGAGTGCGGGGATCAAAATGAGATTGAGTGGGGACAAACCATGACAATTCCTGTCGTTCCCTTTGAAAAACATTTTTCATATCTCCCCCTAACGATGGGAAGACTGTCTCATCAAAGTGACAATACGCAAATCTAGCGGTAAAACGATCGTCTGTCAAATGTTCCAAATAGCAAATAATTGTTAGGGATTCATATCCAACATAAATACATAGTAGTCTCTGAAGACCTATTTTTGTGCGCTGTGGGGGTGCGATAGGCACATATATAGCACAACCAAATATGTGTAAGTGTGAAATGTCAGGCTCATATCCAGTAACCAACTGGTACGCAGAAAATGATTGGCTAGCAGTAGGTCTGAAACGAATAAGCAAGGCTGCGTGCAATATTGCATAACCCCATGCACTGATAAGTAAGTTGGTGCGCATAACAAGGGCCCTAGCCACCATGTGTAACCTTTTGATGGTGGCTTCAGCGAGACCATTTTGTGTATGCACATGGGGAAAAAGATGCTCTACATCGATCCCAATAAACATGCAATAATCATTAAATGCTTTTGATGTAAACTCTGCAGCGTTATCAAGCCTTATAGACTTAATAAGGTGATCAAGGTGGTGAGCCCTTAAACGAATAGTTTGTGCTAGTTTTGCAAATGTAGCGTTTCGTGTGGACAATAATGCAATATATGACCAGCGAGTCGAAGCATCCACCAGAACCATAAAGTACTTAAATGGCCCGCATTCTGGATGGATAGGTCTATAAATATCACCTTGTATCCTTTGTAAGAATGAAATGTTTTGTTTCGTATCTTTAGCATAGGAAGGCCTCGATTATGTTTTTGTCAAAGAGCAGGCTTTGCAAAATGACTTATGTGCCTTGGAAATAGTGATTGAGGCAGAGGGAATGAACACATCTAGTACTTTAGAAGGCAATGACTACATTGGAGTAGTGTAACCAGCACTATGCATCGTATTGGATTGATGCCCCCTTTTATTTTTCCCTTGAAAGAAGGGATGTCCGTGTGAATTCTTTAGAATACAGACCATCATGTCCCGACCAGGATGTCCTAATCGGTCATGCCAAAGCCTGTCTAAGTCAGTGTCCCAAATTTCGACATTGGTGACAACATAGGATTCAATAATCTAAATTGTAGTAAGATATAGTCAATTATCTTGACTCTTCATCTTCTCTAAAACGCGTGTCCTTCCACATTCAAGAGAAGTCAGACACAAATATTCAATTCTATTCTCACAATAAGTGTTCAGATGATAATCGTAGGTACAAATATCTTTGAAGCTTAACAAGGTTCGAGGGGCTTTAGGTGCATATAGAGCATTTGTGATTTTCAACAATGTGCCATTTGGCAGGAAAAATTGGGTAGTTCCTCGCCCTTTTACTATTTGGTCGGATCTAGTCATAGTAGACAAACATGAATTATAAGGAATTAATTCAACAAATAATTGTCGATTCCTTAATACAGTGTGGGTAGTCGCACAATCTGCTAAATACTCTATTTCTTCTCGATTCATTGCTACAATTAAATTTGGATGTGATCATTAAAAATATATATCTCATATGCATTAGAGTATTCTAGCGTAGGTCGAATGATATACTTTTCATTCTAAAATTTTTCTTTTTATTGCATAGATGTATTGCTTTACATCAATAATAGTGTTATTTTCGAACCATGTATAATAATTTAAAAACTTGAACAATCTCAATATTTCAGAATAAAATCTGAAAAATTATTAATAATCCAACGGTAATCAAAATAATTCTCATACATAGAAATCTAATTCAACAAACCATTATTGAAAAATAAACTTTAAGACCAAACCAATAATCTAATTAAAATAAGGCATTACGCCTTCACACTCAACTTGGAAATAAATGAAAAAGATTAATCAAAATCTGAAGTATCTCTTAACTTCGCAGGGTCCATCTTGCCATTAAAGTATGAAATTTTGAGGTTGACATTAGGTTCATGACCTTTTTGCTCCATATAGTGAGCCCTTGTTCTCTAGACTCCCTATACCTCTTATAATTAGCTGCTACTCTGTTGCTTGCATGACAGTTCTTATACCAATGAGCAGTGTCTCCACACCTATAGCAAGGTTCATTGCCAACTCTTTCTTTTTTTGCTTGAGGGTTTTTCAGTGCCTTTTGCACTTAGTAACCACTAGGTCGAGTGCCACCATGGCCACTACGACATGCACCACCATCTCTGTGCCATACATTGGGAGGACCTCCACAGCCCATTCCATGGCCCATACCAAGGCCTCCATATCATTTTCCTCGTAGTGTATTGCCCCTACGTGTGTAAGGGTCAGCACGTCCAGTCCCCTTTGCTTTAGGGTTCTTTCCATCCTTCAACTTGCCATAGTTAGCCACGAGAATTTTCTTTGTCCCAACAGGCCTGACATTATTGTTCAGAAGAACTTGATCATGACGCTCATATACTTGCAACATTGTAATCAATTTATGGAAGGTAGTGATCTTTTATTGTCATACTCCAACCTATACTAGTTCGCTAGTATAAGTGCTGAAGTAGGGAAAGTTGATAGAGTTTTCTGGATCATATCATCTTCTGTGAGTTCTTTGCCACAGAAACTGAGACATGCTTTCAAGCGCAACATATCCTTGTTGAAGTCATTAACCCTTTTGTAGTCAAGTAAGCGGATTTCATTCCACTGGACAGTTAATTATGGGAGCAAAGTGTCATGAATGTTCCCAAAACGTCCCTTTAGGGCATCCCACAGTTCCTTGGGTGTTTTCAACTGAAGGTACTCAAATACCAAGCATTGATCAATATGCCGCCTCAAGGGCATTTGCTTTGGTTTTTGCCAACGGTTCATCTTTTTTGTCGGTGGGAGGATAAATTGTGGTTGTGTAGTCCTTTCCACAAACGTCGTTTCAACATCAGAAACCCAACGATGGTACTCAATTCCTTCTGAGTCCAAAATAGCAAATTCGGGCGAGTTTGGTCAGCCATCTTAATTTACCCATATGGTAAATATTTCTGTTTTTTTTCTTCGAAACGGGTCGCGGGTCCGGGTAGGAATCGTTGGATCTACTGCAACAGAAGAGATTTGGTGCGGTGTTGGTTGATCGGGGATCGCGGGTCGAAGGTCGCGTCAGAGATCTGCGTCGATGTGGATCTCGCCGAGCTATGTCGTCGCAGGGAAGAAAACGGGGCGCCGATCTCGCCGAGGAGCGTCGCCGCAGGGACAGGGTGCGGCGATCTGGGTCACCGATCAGGGTTGGTCGGAACGAGCAAGCTATGCAGATGCTGCTAGCGAGGGTAGCGGTGGCCGAAAAAAATGATGGTTTTATGTTTTTTTTTTGGCGAAAAACTCAGAATAAAGCTATCGTGCTGATAATGTATAAAAGTGAAACCGAATTGGTCTGCTCGTATTATTACGAACCCCCTTTATATAGGGGAAATATTACATGGAAAGATATCAATGAGTTTAATGACAATAAACGCTAATTGATCCGTTACATAATTTAGATCCGTAATTAACTAAATATCAATACTGATTGCCTAATTGTCTCCATCAGTTAGTTTGACGAAGACACGCTAATAAAGTAATAATGCTTTTCCTTTAACAATTACAACATTGATAATAAAATTATCAGATTCATTTTACACATTTACATATTATTGAAAAAAATTACTATGTTTAAAACAATTTGTTCAAAAACTTGTAAAATATTATAAGTGAAGTAATTACCTATAATTAACTACAATGACCTAAATAATGATTCATTTTACCATATTGACAATAAATTTATTAACATATTTGTAAATGTGGGTATCATATACATGTGAGTACCTAAGAAAATTCCATATTACCTTCCATAGTTCCATACTAGAAACTGAACATGCTTTAGCTTCCCAACAATTCCTTCTTCAAGCGTGACTACATCGAAGATCTTATCAGCTTAACAACCTTTACCCTAAACCAAGATTAACATGATATGTTGCTACAGTAAGAGCTACTTCACTTGATTTATCAGTCGTTCATATATACATATAATTTATGGACAAAGTATTACACCGGAACATAAGATACGGGCCACAATCCGCCAATTAGTTGTTTGACTTGTTTCAGTCAGTTCTACCTTGTCATGAATTGATGCCAAAAGGGAAATATAGGGAAGTAGAGTAGTGTACAATTTTTAATCAACAGTTGGAATGCAAGAATGTGAAATTTCTTTATTTAATTCGCTTTTGAATTCTCTATAATGATGAATTTGTTACAGAAGAACGTAATATGAATCATAATAGGTAGAATCATTATCTTTATTTATTGATAAGGAGGCCTTATATATATGAATTACATTGAGTATCCAGTTGAATAATGGATCATATATTATTCCTTATCTATACTAACATATACTAATTAGGACAAAATAGACCGGAAGATAACGGAGAGTAATTCTCCAACAACACTTCCCCTTGTATCGCGATCCTAATGTGTCATGGTGCAATACTGTTGCCTCGGTAAAAACCTTCCCAAGCAAAATAAAAACCGCTTGGGTAAAATAAAAAGCTTGGTCGAAGGGAAAAATAGCACAACGCACCAACTACAGTTTAAGATAACATGTGGTATAGACTCCTCCTGAAGTATGCAAAATAACTCCCCCTGATCGATAACTCAATCTCGGAGTTTAGATAAATAGCGTATCCGAACACTCTTCACATTCTTCAAAAGTAGCAATGGGCCAATGATTTGAATATCAAATCTCGCCAAACATTCTTAAATCAAACATGTACACTTATCCGTACATGGATAAAAAGAGAGAGATTTGCATAACAACTCAAAACAAGAATTTGCAATAAAAAACAAATTCACGCGTGGTATGACGTTCACGCACTTAAAAATAGTCATGACTTATTCAATACAAGAGGTATGGATGAACCGTAAAACATTTTAGAAAGTAGAGACCCGTGGCTTTCCAGTGATATGTGGTTCACAACCGAATTCATCCTGAGCTGATTACAAAGTTATGTCGAGTTGACTCAGCTGCAGGTTCCGGGCAGATCCGTCATATTTTACTAAAACAGCAATTACTCACTCAATATAATAGATATGATCAAATGGTTTATGTCCTTGGAAAGTAGCCACATAGATATTTCTAATGGTACCTAATTCACTATTTTCCAACAAGTAAGCTACCATATAGGTCCCATAGAAGTTGACTTTCAAATCTGGACAGATTCTGACATCGTTTATTAAAGTGTCTTTTTGTGTTGAGATTTAAGATTTGATGTTATAACGTGCTGTGATCAAGCATTGACATATGTGGGCGCACTCGACCATCATCTTGGCCTTACGAGTTTAAAATGAATGAGATGTCGAGTCAAGTATATTACAACAAGTACATGCATACAGATATCGTACTTAAATGTTAGAAGTTTCATCTCTTAAGACTTATCATCGCTCAAACGACGGAAACACGTATTTTCCTGACTTCGACTGATTCATGGAATACTTGTAGATGTCAGTTTAACGTCCTTATTGCCTTTAGCCAACCGATGAATAACATCATTAATAACGGTCATCACTTTCGAGACCTAGTATTCTCAAGATCTTTTCATTCTAAGTATAGATGCATGCAATATTATATATCCCCAAACAGTTATGGGTAAATTACTTATGCGTAACGAGGGTCCTAGCTATAAGTTATAACCGCTTAATTGTCGCTCCTACTCATCCATTCTGAAGAATGAACATGGGGTTACTGGATGTTCAACATCTATCTCGGCTATGCAATAAAACTATTCGAAGTGAATTCTCCTGCATTATCCAATCAAAAAGATTTGATTTGATGGTCAAGGTGGTGAGTCTTGAGTTTTAAGCAAGGAGCTTCGAAATTGCAGCATTTGACTCTTAGTTCATTAAGAGTCCATCACACTTCATTTTAATATCCTTACCTTAATCAAGTTATCACGCTCCATGGTCTAGAGGTACTTGAATTAGGTTAAAACCAATCCATTTAGGATCTTTATCTACATCTCTTAACTTAGTCCCAATAGAGATGATATGTGACCACAAGCTGCAAATTCAGTTGTTTTGGAAAACACCTAACTGACAAGGTATTATGAGAACAAACCATCAGTTAGGTTTACATGTGCAGTGTTGGCATTACCTATACAATGACCTATCTCTTTGTTAAAATTGGATCCTACGGCTTTCCAGGAGGCTGTGGCAGTGACGTAGGTCGATCATCACCATCAATTCTTGCTGGATAGCACTTTATATGTAGGCCAATCTACAATGTTGAAATTTTGCTTCAACAGAGTATGTATGGTTCAACATCAAACTCATTCAATATCGTCATTCTTCAAAATCTCTCATTTGGATTAGTATTAACATTGAGGCGTCCCCCAATGATAATCATTATCCAAGAACACATACGAGAGAGTATCATTGATCATAGATTAAGTTATTCCATAACTTGCAAGTAGGAAGCACTATCGAACAAAGTGGTCTCTCTACACTTTCGTAAGAGCCACGGCCTAGTGACACCCACTACTACATATGTGGAGTCACCACGTCACCAACAAATAGTGCCTACATGTCCATTTGTCGGACATGAATCCTTACAGGCATAGTTGCAGCATGTATCTCTATTCTCGTCACTTATATTTGTAGGACTATTAGGAACATGATGAGGCACAATAGGACAAACCATAACAAAACCAAGTAGTTTAGTTTGAACAAACTTGTTCTTCTCTCCTCCTAATGACTCGGAAATTGACTCATCAAAAGTGACTAAACGAGATCGTCTGTTAAGGTCTTTATATACGGACATAGATGGAAGTTCATGTCTTATTCGAAGACAAAATTCAACATCAAATAACCCATCATTATGCGCTTGTGAAGGCGCAATTTGACACATAACATATGTGGACGATAGACCGTTAACATAATCTGTTAGCAAACATGCATATTGTTAGACTTGAAACATTAACATGCGAATCGTTACTACCATAATGTCAATGATGGTGGTATAGATGGATACCGTAAAACAAGACATGCTATAAGCCGTAGCTTATGGTTCGAAAAAATTGGTTCGTTGGAAGACTAGGCACATTAACAACCAATACCAAACTTATGTTTTACACTTCCTTTAATGGTTCATTGATTTCCCGAACCCCGAATGCTACGAAAGTTTAGGAGTAAGTAAAGGTGGGTGTTAGAAATCTAATGCCACCGGTCTCATTATCGGAACCGGTCGGAAAAGGACCGAACCGGACGGAATACGTGCCCAAGGTCAGTCACCACTTGTGTCAAGCGATTCACCATGTTCCAGGTTTCCGAATGGCCTCCAATTTTTTGAGTAGGTAGCCTTAGATGCTAAAAATCAGTGGCCACAAGTAGCACCTCAATATCCTACCTAAAAGTAGGTGAACCGGTCCTCACAATGAGAAGTCCGCAATCTGTAAATCCTGAAATTTTAGGCTTTTCAACTTTTGTCATTGTTTTAGGTGCTCCATAACATCTAAGTGTTATGATTTTATTTTAACCATGATATATGTATCACCATAATATATTTTATGCTCAAAGTGAATCATGATAAGCCAATTTCAGCTTCCATCTTATGTCACATTCTCTTTAGCGTAGGAGGGTGTATGTCACTCCTAAATTTTGCTAAATAATATGCTTAAAGATTGAGCATAGTTAATGAAGGATCATAGAGAGGCTTATGCACTTATTAATGCATAGATTACATCTCCATTACTTTGGAGGAATTTTATTGATTCGTTTAACTTCTTTGCTCAAAAGAATAGCCTAAACGAGTCATTGATTCATTATTCTGAATCATAGTATCGTGAAATAATACAATTCACACTATTTTGATTCATGAGATGCGCTACATCGTTAGAAGTGATACATAAGAACTCTTTCACAATGAGTTTGTAGGTGTTAAATAATGTTGGCATAAAGATTGTCTCCAAGTAGCTTATCGTCTCACAAAGTTTTATGCATAGTATCATTGTGAATTCATCAACGTAGACAACTACTCTGACAAAAACCATTTCATGGGTTCAATTGATTTCTTGATACATAAAAGCATGTGACTTGAATCATAACGCCATAAGACATTGTTCTCTTCATAGTTACAAGGGATTAAAAACTAAATCCATTAATAGTTTTAAGTTCTTCTACCTATGCACTCAAAGTCTCTTGAACATATTCATAAAACAAAAATATAGAGACAAGTAGTCTGAGGTCAAGACATATAAATATCAAAATATAAAGCTCGGTAAGTGCACTGATATAGTCTCAAATGGCCGCTTAACGTTACTTAAGGGTTTTAGACCCAAAAACGTCATTCACAAGTGATTTTGACATGCAAATATCATGTACATACACTATAGACCCAAATAAAAGGATCGATGTTGCCTAGGCATACCCAAAAAGGGTTATTGGCATAAAAATAGAGCAAAAAAAGGCTAAGAGTTCATGAGGACGCTGTGCGGGGGAAGCTGTGGAGGGGATGTAGGGGGCCTCGCAGGGGGTTGTGGGGGGGGGGGGGGGCTTGCTAGGGGCTGCAAGGAGGCCTTGCAGGATGCCTATGGGCTGAGACAAGGGCTCACCAAATTTTTGATTTCATTAGAGGTAAAATCGGGCGGTGAACGGAACATCTTGCCCATACTATCAAGGCCGTAACTCGCAAACCTGTTATAGTTTGTCACTCCCCTAATCTTGTACGAGCGTTAGTTCAATTCGAACTTTGTGAAAAACACACCATATTTTAGAAACGGTGGGATATAAAGTGCATTGCATGGCATGTAACACTACAAATCATCACCAAAACAAGGTGGAAACATATCATAACAAGACATCAATAAGGGCTTCATCATTCCAACGAGACATGAATATGCTACAACAAGTATTGTCGGTTTTAAATAAAGCCGAGAGCGAACACTCATGGCTTGATCAAAATCAATAAATGATGACCGATTACACAAAAGATTATGGAGAATCGAAACAAATGTATAATAACAACCTCAAATATCATATAAGTGTGCATTGCGCCACACAAAGATCGTGTAAACCTGACTTATGCCACAATTAAAACCGTGGGTTTATGTAGGTAGTGTCATGCAATGTTCTACAAATCGCTAGTCGTTAATCGGGCGGACAGCTGAAAACCAGCGCCCAGAGGATTAATCGGATTTGTATTTTTGTATATATTTTAAATTTTTAATAACAAATAATTATATAAATATAATTAAAATCAGAATATAATGCATGAAATTAATGTCTAGAATACTAAAAATACATATGCTCTTAATCCTTAGAAATGTTCAACAATATTGATCTAATGATCTTAGCCTCTTAGGAAAAAAAATAAATACAATTCAACAACAATGAACTTAGGAAAATCAATAATAAGAAACACAATTCACTAACCCTTTGGAAAATAAGAAAAACAATTCAAACAACAGGAATGCATTCTTGCAAGCCTAATCCCTCGGAGCTCATCAAATTCTTTTTCTCCACATCATTCAAGTACTTCTTCTGTATCCGAATCAAACTCAAAATTCAGAACTTAAAAAAAAAAGCCTAGCCGCCTAGGATCCGCCCAAGATCCGCCTAGGCTCCGCCCAGCCACCTAAGCGGGCAAAAATCGGCCAGCCGCCTAACACCGCCGTTTAGCCCAAAATTGCGGCGGCTAGGGGTCACTGGGCGCCTAGGCGGTGATTTTTAGAACATTGGTGTCATGTAGTATGTAATGCGTTACATTACATTAACATATTACTTTTGGTAATGAAACCATAAATGCATCGAGACATTCTCGTATGTTCGTTTACTTGAACTACATGAGAATTTTATAGCGAATAATTGTATTGAGATCTTAACTATGAACCAATTAAAAATGTATTGACTAAGTAACATAAGTCACATAAACTTGGGAATAAATGGATTTATAGTCATTCAAACTATTAACCGAAGCATTTATGCTTCATTATTTTCTTTTTATAACTGTAATGTATAATTGTTTTAAAATCCGTAATAGTTAGAAGATATTCTCATGTTCTTCCATATAATGAATGTCTTGTTTCAAGATCTTCTCATATCTCGCTCTTGTATATTTTGACCATATTATTTATGTCAATGAAACGATGTTACACTAAAGAAAATTAATCCGGACTAGGTGCATATACACATCCAACAAGAAAATGCCAAATTTCATGCGCATATTGCGGTCAACAAGAGGAAATATTTATTAGTATCAATACGATACAACTTCTAAGTACTGAACTGGAGGTCAAGTCTCATAGTATGGTAACTCAGTTCAATAAACCGTGACAATTTCAATTACAAACTGGTGGTATAAGCGATAGTTCCGTCGCAAACTAATGTTTGTCCCAATTTTTTTCAAACTTGTAGCTACACACAAAGGCTACGGATGGTAACCTCGGCACTCCCAGCCGCTCCTAAAACTCGGTAAAAGGGGAATCATATACCTATATACCACCCGAGAAGCGAAAGAATCAGGTTGAAAATGAAAAGGAAAAGGAGGTTTCAAAGTCCGCGATGAAAGACAGAATTCAGAAGAATTTAAATTTGCATGAAAGCAAAATGTTAAATAAAGCAAACTTGGTTGTTTGCCAAATAAACAAAGTATAAGTTGCCCTTACTTGATTCCATGATCATGCTTGATTCCACGAATATACGTCGTGAAATAACTCTCGCCATTCGATTTCGTATCGCCATGTGATAAATTTCACCAAAATGAAAACACATGTTCAGTTTAAATTCATCACAAAAATAAAAACAGTAATATTAAAATAAAATGATTGGAACTGTGGTGGTAAAAACACCTTTTACCTGGGGCAAAATTACCATGCCCCAAATTCCCAATTTACTGAGAGGTAAGAAAACATGTTAACCAAGTCGGGTCGGGCCGTTCAATTCGAGTTGAAGCTCGTTCACAAAATTCGGCGACAAGGCGTCGCTTGCGCCGGAATATGGGCTTGGGTTTGGAGCTGGGTTCTTGACGTGCATGAGCGGTCGTCGAAACTTCAATGCACGGGTCACTATCATCTGAAAAACAGACGTCATCAGGGACCAGGTCGAGCGATCCACGTCTTGGAGCTGAGGCAGCAGCACACGGAGGCTCAGTGAGCTTCGAGGTCGAGCCTGCGGAGGCGGCGACGTTGAGAAGAAGACGCGGCATGGGAGCTTCTAATGCTAGAGGAAGAAACCCGATGATGGTAGAATAGAGGAAATGATGGGGTGCCCAAAAAAGTAATCTGGGTGCCCGGTTGAAGATCCAATTTGCTAGTTTTTTTTTGTTCGTCTTTTTTGCTATTTTTTTCAGCATAAAGAAATTTCTCAGGGTTTTTCATCTTCTTCTGTCAAATTCTTCATGACAGAAGGAATTTTGTTGCAAAGATTTTCCATCTTCTGTCGAATTTTTCATCGCATAATGGATTTTTTCATAATTCAGGGTTCTAAACTTAGGAACTCAGGGTTAGAACTACGTGCTGATGACGTGTTACAAAAACTGTAATACACATCATAATAGGAAAAAACATCATCTTTATTCATTGATAAAGAGGCTTTATATATAGGCATTACATTGAGTATCTCGTTGAATAAGGGATTACATATCATTCCTTATCTAGACTAACATATACTAATTAGGATAAGATACACCGGAAGAGAGTAATTATTCTGTGTACCCGCCACACCACGTGACACTGACACGTGGTGTACCCAGCTAATCATATTACATCATGGTATAATTAACATGCACGCGGTGAAAATGACAAAAGTTTATTTACATATAAGAACCAATCAGAAACAATCACAATAAAAATTTGACAAATAACATTAAAGAGGTACTCCACGTGTGATATGTGGCGGGTATATATAATACTTTCTCCACCGGAAAATTACAAAGGGTAATTCTCCTACAAATTTTTTTAATTTGAATCGTTTTGCTGCTGCCTTGGCCATCGGAGATGGTGGTCGTGTCTTTGGTGTTGCCGCCAGGGCCTTTGCCGATCGAATCCCCCCGCTTTTTTGTTATTGGGAGCCTTCCGTCTTTTGTTTTGAATTTGCATGAAGGCTTTCTTAGGTGTGGCAATAGAGTTGCAGGCTAAGATGGATGAGGCCAGATGTCAAGATAGGAAACATAACCCCAAATGAGGAAGCCCTAATTATCTGATCGATTGCATTCTCGGTAACCGCTGGTCTCTTATGATCGCCGATAGGCTTCCTGGTCGAACCGGTAATGAGATATCGATAAAAGAACTGCACTGGAACATCCATCTCAGCGAAAGACTCCTGAGCAAGGACTTCACCCAAAAACGCACAGAATACTACCCAGCCCCGGCATCCGGGAAGAAGCCGAACTATAAAACCGAAATTAATTCGTGTAGTGCCCGAAAAGCTTCCACAGTTAGCCTACCGCGAAATTAACAAAAGCTTTGACGTACAACTAATAGCCTAATACTGCTATCTCGATCTTCAAGCCATGCCATAATCAAGTTCCGGATCATATTCATAATCTTCACGGGTCTGATAATTTCAAAGAGGGTGGAGCCGTCTGCAATATTCATGTTCATAATCTTCACCAGTCTCGAGATAATACCTGACATACGTGTCAGCTGGTAATGGATTGCACTTAGGAAAATGTTCATGAGGAATACATGTAGGCGCTTCTGAAGATGACATGCGGATCGAGATGAGAAGTATCAAGTTATGCTATAAATACATACTTAGTTCGATCGTTACTGAATAGTAGATATATTTGTTGATCTCATAGCAACCAATTTTTTAATCCATGCATAAATCGATTTGCATGCTTATCGCTACATCAGGTAATCGGTAGCTCAAACTAGTATTCAGCATTCTAAATATGTCCTGACCGAATGCAATCCCTTATAAATACGTCCTAACCGAATGCAATCCCCCCAACGCTAACGCTCGAATGCAAGTAACCTGACCAGTGCTAATAGACTTCGGTAGTGACTCTTTCTAATATTATCCTGCATGAGACATTACACGTATAATCTTACATCTCAATAACATTACTAGA
This sequence comes from Argentina anserina, assembly GCF_933775445.1. Taxonomy (NCBI): domain Eukaryota; kingdom Viridiplantae; phylum Streptophyta; class Magnoliopsida; order Rosales; family Rosaceae; genus Argentina; species Argentina anserina. The sequence goes on along the minus strand of NC_065878.1, from coordinate 16,087,340 downwards.
TGATACCTCTTTCTATCAAGGAAAAAAAATAATATTAACGATTAATAATGATAAGAAAAAATTATAAAAAGTATCATTTCTCATTATAAATTATAAAAATTTCACAACTTATTTCTGAATTATAAAAAGTCATCTCAATTGACTAGAAATTAGAAAATAGTCACTTTTAAATATTTTCATGACTATTTTGCCCTTTTTACACAATTCTTATTGATCTTCTTCATATTTTTCCTTCTTTTCTAATTTCAGCCATAACTTTGTCATCTGGTGATGAATTTGACTGTGGTTGGTACTGTTAGAAAGATCACTTTTCCCTCTTTCATTTGATATCATACCCACTATGAACTGATCACCATACAAGGTGTAACAACCTTCGTAAGGGGCTGCCGCCGTCCAAAGTGGTGCCCCAAGCAATTCCGATGAAACCGGAGCTCAAGACTCCATAATTTTTATTATTCTCTTCACTTTGAGCATACTCATACCAATATCTTTTGAATTTTAACATAATTTTACTTATTTAGACATTTCTCTCTACATGTCATACCCACTGTCACACAACCTATCACATTAACTGTCACACCCCTTGTCACACTACCTGTCACACTCGTTATCACACTACCTCGCTGCCACCTCGCTGCCACACTACTTGTCACACCCCTTGTCACACTACCTGTCACACTTGTTATCACACTGTTTTATGTGACTATCTTGTGGCAAGAAGAAGAAGAAGAAAAATGACTAGAAATAACGAACATTTTTCTATTGTTATATGATCTTGAATTTCTCAAATCAACTCATACGATTCAAATATCGACATTAATGTGATGTCAGACCCTCAGCCACACTACATATCACACTAGTTATATGCATGTCACACTACCGATCATACAAACATTGTTATGTGACAGCTAGTGTGACGACTAGTGTGATAGGTGGTGTGACTCCCATTGTGACAGTCACTGTGACTGCTATTTGTGGGCGACATTGTAACTAAAATCTTCATTAACATAGAATTTTGATGTGGGCACCCAAAATTGCTCTAGGCACCCACACCATCTTCTTTGATCTAGTCTCGGCGCTGCATCAGTCTCCCAAGCTATCCTCATCGTCGTCCTCTCTTCTGGTTGGAACTAGATCTCCTCAAGCCAAGGATAGCACCAGCCATGGCGACAAGGCTGCCGGCACGGATGTCGACGAAGACGACAAAGAATCTTTCGGTGCATCTTCATCCTCTAGTTTGCAACAGTACCAAGACTGTTTCATCGACGACTTCAATCGTAACTACACCTTGTCCACCAAACAGGTACACACTCCATCGCTGCTCAGATCCACCTGCAGATCACCGGCAGCCTCTACTTGATTTGTCTCACCTGACACGCTCCGGCGAGGATATACTCGATGTCGGGATTTAAAAAGTCGACGAGGATGTGGGAAGGATAAGAAGGCAACGACGTGGTGCTTTGTGGCGGCTAGATCGGAATCTGACGAGGTCTTCGAGTTCACAACAGCGAAATTAGAGTTCGGCAAGGTAGAAGATCGGAGAAGGAAGTTGAGGATGGAGTCTCCTGAGGTAGTAGATCAAGAGTTGATAATAACAGTGCCAAGTTTTGTAAATTTAATCAAATTAATGGGCATCGGTTTAAGAAATTTAAGAGAATGACTTTTTTATAATTTTCAAATCTTGCTTGACTTTTTTATAAATACATGTATCAAATGTGACTTTTTTTTTATAACAAACTCTAATAATAAAAACGAGATGTGAAGACGTGCATGAAATTAAGCCAAAACGAAAAAACTAACTAAAGCGGAAGAAAAGGTTTTAGTGCCTCAAATTTGTTGTTTTAATCTCATGTAGTATGCCACGTCACTTTGCCACGTCACTGATTTAAATAAATAGAAAATTATATAGTAATATCAGACCACATTTGAATTAACAACAAACTCATCTTCCATATCTGTTATACAAATTATGACAAAAGCCCAGACTAAAAAATGAGTGGACTCAAAATTGATTATATAATTAATGTTAAAATGTCCAAACTACCACTATTTTCATGAAATTTACCAATCTACCACTCATATCTTACAAGATTTTTCTCTCCTTATTTTTTAGTTTATTCCGGTAATTTTAAAGTTTCTTGCCAAACCACCGGCAATTTGAAGGTGAGTCAAAATATAAAGTTGATCCTTATGTCATGGGCTTTCATTTAAGTATTATATTGAATTTTTTTTTTGAAACTTTGACATTTTGAATTTTAGCCACAAAAAACCATAGTAGCAACTAGTTTCGCACACAATAGTAGTAGATCGATTCATAATCGACAATAGCATGTACGTACATTCTCAACCAACATTAGCACTTTTTAAGTCGGCAATAGCAGGTAGATTAGCTTCCAAGTCGATAATAGCAGCTAGTGTCATAGCCAACAAGAGCATATAACCTCTCAGTCGACAGTAGCACATTTCTAGTCGGCAGTAGCAGGTACACAAGTATATGTGACATGTGGTAATGAGAATGAATTTTCAATTCTCTTAAATGTAATGGGCTAAAGAGAGGAAAAAATGTAAAATATCATATGACATGTAGCAGCTTGTCATTATGTTGTTCTTATTTGTAACTTTTGGTCCTAATTTGCTTTATCAAATTAAGAAGTAAGTTTTTTGTTAACCAAAATGTTGTTCGACACTTATTAGTAGTTTGTTATAAAATTATTTCAATATGTCAATTTTAAATAAAAAGACAATCATATATTTATTAATTTAACGACTCAATAGATTACAATATTAATTATATAAATGTTTGAGGAGGAACGAAACGAGAATAATAACAACGTAATGGAACATAACGTAACACTTTATTGATTGATAATGTGGCATATATATAGGCATTACATAACCACAATCACGTAGGATTCGGAGTCCTAATATATCTCTAACAAGAAACCTAATAAGGCTAAGACACACACAAGGGTAGAATAGTAATTCTCCCGGAACACTCCTCCTTGTGTCGCATGCCTAGGTTACATGTTGCACACATCGTTGCCTCGGTAAAAATCTTGTCAAACAAAACAAAAATATCTTGCATAAAAACAAAAGCTTGATCGAAGGGAAAAAGAGCACAACACACCGTCTATATTTGATAGCATCATGTGACCTAGACTCCCCCTGAGGTCTACGAAACAACTCCCCTTGATTAGTGTCATAATCATGGAATACGAAGTATATGTTATACAACATTCATTACATGCTTCTCAAAATTAGTCTTGGGCTAATAATCAATTATTAATCTAGCAACATCCTTAGATCATACATGCTATACTTAGCCAAACTTAGATATTAGGAAATAAGATTGCATAAAAACTCAAAACAAGAGTTTGCAATGAAAATTAGATTCTCGGGTAGAATGACATTCACTCACTTAAATGACCATAACTTCTTCGTCCCAATAGGTATCAGTAAACCGTAAAATGTTCTGGAAAGTAGACACCCGTGGCATTCCAATGACATAAAGTTCACAACCTATTGCGATCGGAGCAGATCACAGTGCTCTGTCGAAGTTGACGGACTTGCAAATTTCTGGATAGAACTGTCCTACTTTGCTACAACGGCCATAACTCAGTCAATATGATAGCTATGAAAAAATGGTTGGTGTTTCTGGAAAGTAGACACATAGACCTTTCCAACGGTACCAATTTGACCATATTTCATTGAGCGAGATGTCTTGTAGGTCTCGTTGAAATTGACTTTCGAAACTATACAGATTCTGATTTGTCACATTCAATGTGTCTTTCACAAGTGAATGGGGGAATGGACCAATGAATGACTGATTTTGGTCCAAAACGGAACTGTACGCATCCTCTACGCTACCATTGTCGACTGCTACACCAACGCGTGCGTTGATGTTGCTGGAGCTGCTGGCGGCATTGGTGTGGATATGATTTGTGTTGGTGTAAGTTTAATGACGATCCATAGGCGCATAGTTAATCACATCATAATGAAAACAATAGTGTCCCAACAACACTTACATGTATGAATCCATAGCTCATTGAATCTCTTCATCATCTTTACTTAGATGGAATAAAGAGTCCAAAATTAGTTTTCATATGAACACGTATGGGTATAAGTTCTTGCAACCGATTGTACTACATTCTCTCGAATGTCGCAATCTAATTACATAAGCTCTCTGTGATCTGGAGGCATTTAAAGTCCCTCAGGAACTCTCATATATGCGTCAAGATCCCTTTACAAATATTCTATGACCACTATCATATGCTGCAAATCAGTTTTCATGGACACTACTACTAATCAAGTAGCAAAAAATAATTATGTGCATAACGAGAGAATATAACTCATCGTAGTCAATACTAGGATAATGAGACAATATTTGCGCCATAAGTCTTGCAAATATCGCATGACTTTATCATTCTCATTACACTTACGAACAATGACTAATATAACAAGTCTAGTTCAGTCTGTATTGATTCTTTCCACTTCGGTCAAGTTGATCATCGGTGATACTTTACAATGGAATAAGAGCATAAGCGAATACATCATCAATCATGGGAGATCAATCCATTAAACACATGTGTGCGCTTTATACGATCAATTTGAGAGATTTCTATTCTTCTCTAACATCAACAAAATGAGTATGTAGCGTCCCACAGAAACTTAGTTGATACACATGTTTAGAGAATATCTCTTGATGATGGGTGAAATACTTTTGCCTATACACCTCACTTCTTTCTGGTTTTTGATTCCAGAGAATAATGGTCTCCCCCTCATCTAGGTAGGAGCCAAGACCGAATCTTTGACTCTTACTTGTCCATCTTTGCGTTTGCCGCCCTTGTTTTGTGGTGCAATACTACGGGCGCCGACAACACCACAACGTACTATGGTGCCATCGCCGGTTTCCTTCCCACTGTCAGGGATGGTGCCAACGGTGCTAAGACCATGTCATATGAAATTCTCCCATATTTTGAGAGTTTCAACCTTACCGACACATCACAACATTTATGTGCGATCTCGTCACTTTTGCAATATCAGTAAATTCATTGAGCATCGAATCTTTGACTTTTTGGAGGTCGATAATGCGTTGCATTTTTTCTCACTTTGAGTAGTGCGGGATCTGAATGAGACATAGTGCCACACCACTTCAATCTCTGGCGTTAAAACTGGAATGAGAGCATTCCATATCTCTTCCTAACGACGGGAAATATGTCTCATCAAAGTGACAGTCTGCTAATATCACAGAATAGAGATCCACGGTTTTAGATTGGAAATAGCGGACAAGTGTTGGTGATTCATAAATCATAACAAACCAAAATACTTAATCGTTTCATGTAGACCTATTGAGAGTACTACAATAGGGGCACATAAACAACTTAACCAAATAGGCGGTAGTGAAAAGAACATTGAGATCGTATCCAATAACCATCTGATACGCACTAAACGCTTGGTGAGTTGTGGGTCTGAAATGAATAAGTGTTGCTACATGCAATATTACATATCTCCATGCAAAGACGGGCAGGTTAGTACCCATAACCAAGTCTGACCTCTGCTAGATCGTGCAGTGAATGAACATGAGGAATAATATGTTTAACGACGATCGCAGTAGATATGCAAAACAAAATCATAAAAAGTCTTGGAGTTGAACTCTCCAACAGTATCCAATCAAATAGATTTGAAAGGATGGGAAGGGTGGTGAGCCCTTAGTATGATGATCATAGCTAAAAAATTTAGCAAATGCAACGTTTAATGTGGAAAGCAAAGTGACGTGTGACCAACGCGTCGATGCTCTTAACCTATACCATAAAAATACCGAAAAATGTCTGCATTCAGTTGGACATGATCCAGTAATGTCACCTTAAATACTTTGTAAGAATTGAATGTTCTCGGTTAGAACCTTAACAAATGAAAGACTTCCTTGAAATCTATCAAGAGAACAAGCATTGAAAAATGAGCGATGGGCATCTGAGATTTCCATGGCGGCAATAGAAAACACGTGAGGCATCACAACCTCTTGTGAAGGAAGGGATGCCGCCACCGACGGCCTAAATGTCATGGGGCCGCCGAGAGGGGCATGCTCGGCCTCACCGTGTGGAGCACGGGTGAGGTGGTCCTCCAATCGCTTCGTGAACCTGAAAAATAGATGATCATGTGAATTTCAAAGAACTCTAATCATCATATCTCGTTCAAAATGACCAAAAATGATCATGTCAAAACCGAGAAGACAGCTAAACCGAACCCATGATTCAAAGAATCTTGAGTTACATAAAGCTACTACTGCAAGCAAGCAAGCCTATGTCTGCAGACTAACAAAGCTACTGTCGAAGCTTGAAAATGGTACTATCAATGAAATCTGATAGATTTATTCATCTTCATTCTCAACACAAATATCAACATGAAAATTCATCATTGGCATGTATGGCCTTTTAAAACTTAGCAAGGCACAGAGATATAGAACACAATCTCCGCATGAGATCCGTAAAACAACTAACTGCGCCATAGAACAGTGTGGGTAGTTACACAATTAGCAAAACACTCGATTTAACGGCGGAACATTCTCAAAATAAAATTAAAATAGTCAACGACATGGTGAACTTAACTAGACAATACACCGTAGAATATTGTAAGAGGAGGGATTGAAACAAAGTGCAATCTCATCGAATGTATCACATGACAATAGAACTACATTCTTCAACTTAAAAATTGGAAAAACATGGTATTGGAGCAGTTGAACACCAAACAATTTTGGTGGTAAAAACCATCCAATTGGTGCGGGTGGTCACCAATAATAATAAAATCGTTTGAGCTATGAAACGACTTGGAGAAAACCAGAAAATTAACAGGAAAACCATGTCAAAATAACTCAAAACCAAGTGAAATTTGGACTGGGAAAACGTGCAGTAAAAACTACGGGAAATATACCGGAAAAATGACGAGAAATGACAAAACAATCGTCTGAAAACTCACCGGAAACCGGCGGCGCCGATTGCCGGAAAAACTGGCTAGAGTTGGCAGGCAAGGAGGCCGGGGCTACATGTCCAACAGGGGATGCCGGCAGGAACCGGATGCTGGCGCAGGAACGCCGGCAAGTGGCCGGAAGGCGGTCAAAACGCCGGAACAGTAACCGGGAAAATGACGTCAATTTTGACTTTCCGAGATCCGTTTTCCAAATTTGAAGGTCTAAATTCACAATATACGACTATTGGGGTCTCATGTAACCCAAAAGCGGCCAATTTAAAAACCACGTGAGTTGCAAACATTGACCATTCATGCTAGGTTTAAGGCAAATAAAATTTTCACGAGTTCATCTAAGGAATACGAGAAATTTTATTGAATATGCCAATATTTAATACAACACAAACAAGCTTCCAATTCCAATAGACGACTTAAGCTAAAGTCGAGCAAGAAACATGACAATGCCAACATCATACTTGAAAAATAGTAAGCATAAAACATAGTCAAAAGAGATTAACTAATCAAAAGTCCGTAGCAACAAAAAATCTTGCATATCGGATCCGGCGGAGCCTTAGCCTGAGGCTGAAAAAAAATTGCTTACTGGAGAATGGAAGAATGTTACGTTGCCATCTCCAAAGTTCCCTCAATATAAATAGATACATGTGCCAAACATGACATGTGTTTCTCGGATGTGGAGCATGAATGAAGGTCAACTATGGTAATACAACGTGATAGACGTTTATTGAATCACTTTAAGTGTGTCATATAGAATTTGCTATTTTTTCGGGATCTTTAGTCAGTAAATAGTAACAGACTCAAATAAATGAGTACGTAGACCTTGGGATTATCGTTTATAGACATGAGTTTAAGAAAACTTAAACATTCAAATAACAGTCGTGATGACGACGCATCCATAAGAAATGAGGGTTGTATAGGTTTCGAATAATCGAAACTATTCAACTATGTAACCAGAATTAGAAGGGATGTGATGTATATGGTCACAAAATAATCGATGCATATCGGCAATTCTCATGATCGCACCCAAAACAACGGTGTACTCAGATAACCACACGAAATCGATTTCTTCCCTTTAAATAATAATGTGACTCCCCTAGGACCGTCACACGAAAAACGTCTACCAAGAAGGGAATCATATCCCTCTTTGGTCTCATTGGCGTTATAAGAAAGGCCAAAAATGAGACATGAAGAAGGCTAATAGCGCCCGATAATTTATATATATATGTTCAAAAGCAGCAACTTTAAGAAAAACATACTTGTTGGTCTGCCAAATAGACCACATATAATTAAATTGCTCTGCAAATCAATCGTCATGCATGAAAGCTGCTTGATGAATTTTTTTTCCTTGTCGATCTTCATACTGATGGCATCAAAAGCGTTGATTAACATCCATCTCTAGCATGCCTGTCATAATAGTGGTACGACGATTGATCATTTTTCCTATATGGGCACGTGAAATGTAGTTAGAAAACTAAAACGTGCAAAAAAAAAACGATGAAATAAGTAAATAGGAAAAAAGAAAAAGGAGAGAAGAAGAAAAACAAATATTGGGCTTAGCAGGGAGAGGCCCAAAAAATGGGCTGCTGGGTTGGATCAGGTGAAGCCTTGGGTCGAACCCAAGAACCGGGTCAAGGTCGTGTTGCAGCGCCAGGAGGCTTCACTTCTGGGTTTCAAAGCAGAGGCGTAACGTTGAGGCTGCGCCGTCGGCGCATGCTAAGGTGCGCGAGTCAACAACACCCAATGTTGGGTTAACCTCGCCGGTGTGGATGGAACCGAATTGAGCGACGATGAATCGTCTTCGTCTGGAACAACGACAGTGGAGATGAAGTCGACGATGCTGGTTGATCTAGAGGTCGGAACTCTGTCATTGAAGCTGGGCGGCGCTGGACTGCTGGAAGCTGAGGCGGAAGAAGGGTGCCCATGAAAGAAATATGGGTGCCCTTAGCAATTTACGATTTAGGATTTTCTATTTTCTACTATGTTTTTCCGACGACAATTTTGTCGGAGTCTACTCTATTTTCCGACGATACTAAGAAAAGAAGGTTGCTGGAAGAAAAAAAAATTCAGAGCTAGGGTTAATTTTTCTGATGAGCTCGTCGCTCAGACACCTTATAACAAAATGCATAATAACGTGTTTGAGGAGGAACGAAACGAGAATAATAACAACGTAATGGAACAGAACGTAACACTTTATTGGTTAATAATGAGACCTATATATAGACATTACATAACCACAATCCCGTAGGATTCAGAGTCTTGATCTATTACAGAAATGTGAATCTATCTCTAATAGGAAACCTAATAAAACTAAAACACATATAAGGGTAGAATAGTAATTCTCCCGGAATAAGAAAAAATATTTTTGTGGTTCTTATATTTTATTAATTCTTTTTTTCATCACGTTAATGGTTCCAAAATGCAATAAGAAAATTCTCCGGGTCTTAGTCTGAAATAGCTAAGCGAAGACAATATGATTAAACGAGTGCGCCGTCTGCAGGGACCAGAAGGGCAGATACAAAGAAGGGTTGTTGAATTACGTGCGCAAATTTATGTAATTTTGCCAATAACGTAAGCATCTTGATATTAATAAAATTGGACTCAGTTTATTTATATAAATTAAAAATTCAAACAATTGACAACATGTTTAAATCATTAGTACTTAAGACGTGAGTTCTTTCCAAAATCTCTTGGGAGATCCAACGATCGGAAGCAAATTGGAACCAATTATTAGAGAATAAATATAGAACTATATATACCAGTTTATTAATTTTCTTTATTTTTTTTAACGGGAAAAAAGAAGAAGTCTGTAGCGAGTTATAAATTCTTCCGGCCCTAACGTACGTTAGCTCCCAAGTTCTTACTATTAAAAAGGAGGACCGTGTCTGAGAATGCTCTGTGCCTCTAGTCAGAGAGCATCGGTCTCTTCCTTCATATTAACTTATTGAGATGAAGATTGAACTCTCAAAGATAAAGAACTGAGAGCGATAGAGCGAGAGATCATTATTTTCTCGATCTGGTGCTTCATATTTGTAAGTAAGAGAGCTCAACAAAGATATGGGAAGGGCTCCTTGTTGTTCAAAGGTTGGTTTGCACAGAGGTCCTTGGACTCCCAGAGAGGACACATTGCTCACAAAATATATTGAAGCTCATGGTGAAGGCCATTGGAGATCCTTGCCCAAAAAAGCAGGTATACATTGTTATTTCTTGAGATTCATTTCTTTTTCGTCTTCGATAGAGAATGGGCGATAATATTAGACCAAGGGCCGGAGAACTGTGCAATAGGGAGCTACCCGGTCTTAAAATGAAATTCGTCCCGTTACTCGGATAAACTATGTTTCTTGTTCTTATAAGTTAGTGACTAATTAAATAGACTATTCGTCTCCTACTCTAAATTTGTGTTTTTGTGCATGAAGGCCTCCTTAGGTGTGGGAAGAGTTGCAGGCTAAGATGGATGAACTACCTAAGGCCAGACATCAAGAGAGGAAACATTACTCCAGACGAAGATGACCTAATTATACGACTGCATGCACTTCTCAGAAACCGCTGGTCTCTCATAGCCGGTAGACTTCCGGGTCGAACCGATAACGAGATCAAGAACTACTGGAACACCCATCTCAGCAAAAGGCTCATGAGCGAAGGAACTGACCCGAACACGCACCAAAAACTATCCAAGCCTCCAGCCCCGAAGGTGAACAAGAGGAAGAAGAAGCAGAACCACAAAGCCAAGAACAAGAACAATACTGAAAAACGCTTGCCGGAAAAGCCTAAGGTCCATCTCCCGAAACCGACCAGGATCACATCCTTTGTTAACCTACCAAGAAACGATAGCTTAACCACAGCTACCACTACTGTATCTTCTAGTCAAGATCTCGTTCTGGATCATAATAACAATCTTATTCCTTGGTCTGATTTCAAGGAGGACGAGGTGGTCTTCTCTGTCGGTGATGGGTCGTCCTCAGATTTCGAGTGTGATCAGTCTCGAATAATACCTAATCTTGCAGCGGCTGGTGATGACAATTCTTTGGAAAATATTTACGAGGAGTATCTGCAGGCCCTCTTAAAGACGTCAGATCAAGATCAGAACTATCAAGTTGAGTTAGACTCGTTTGCTGAGTCACTGCTGATCTGAATAAATTATAAGTAAGAACGCGATGCAAGCTATCACTAGTTCTCTCGCGCGCAAGGGTTTAGTATTATTAAAATTGAATCTTAGGTCTTCACGTGCTTACCTTCTGGTTCTAGGCTTCTAGCTAGTCAAGGTTCTGTGTTTATGTTCCAATAATAAGTCGTAAAGCTGTGGTAATCATGTAATTGGCTTTATTAATGTATAGGGTAGAAACCGTGATGATGCATGCCGGCAACTTATAAACAATCAAATCGTGAAGATGTCAAATCTTATAGTTCGTTGCTTACTTGCTTTTAAATTTCATGAATAACTCGATTCTCATGCACAAAATTCCTACCGACAGAAGAATAATTATTTTGTGTACTTAACTAATTATATTATTTTATATTGTGGTAAATATGCACGTAGTGATAAAAAAAATATTATTTAAATATGAGTAATTAATCAGAAACAAACACTGTAAACAATTGACTAATAACATTAAAATGGTACGTCACATAGACTATGTACCGGGTACATAAAATAAATTTTCATGACAGAAATAATTAATTAAGTTAACCAGTCATACACACACACTCACGTACTCTAAAGATGTTTTTGTGAATACTTCTTTCTCATGTCATTCGGTTCTTACTATCTTACATTAGCAAACATCTTTAATTCTAAAAAAGGTAAAGTAAGACTCAAACCCGCAAGATTGTTAACTACTAAGACTACATGCATACAAGTTCATAATTTTATCATAAGAGACAATTATAAGAATATAAGGTCTGCATGAATGAGACGTAATCATCCATGTTAATTTGATTAATTTCATATTGTATATTAAGTGAACACAAGTAAAGATATTGTATATTATTATATAAGTGTTTCTGTCATTTAAGGTGAAATTAGAAAAATAAACTATAAAAACCTAATTGTTATAACATTCGGTGATCTCTCTATGAGTTATTTAGGTCATACAATATCTATTGAGAAAAAATGTTTCAATATCAAATTATTAAGTTACTTCTTCGCTTTCTCTTCCTTCGTCATATTCAGCTTGGTTTTTTCTTTTTTATATACTAGTCTCATAACACACACTCCGTGTATGCCACTGACGGACCTACATAGTCTCGTGGGTGATGATGCCCACACTCAAATGTCTTACCTTCCATGTTTTCTAGTTAAAAACATCTTTTTTAGCCAATATTTCTTCAAAATCTACTATTTTTTCCCCTTCTTATAGTATTTTTTGGTTCATATAATTAATCTGCCCCCACTCATACATGATCTTGGGTCCGCCACTAGTGTATGCTACCATTTGACTTTTTTTATCTATCCGAAATTGTTGGAAAATTTAACAAAATTTAAAATTAATGAAAATAAATAAATCGATAATTGGTAATTTATGTAGTTATTTTTATAATAATTGATAGTTATTATCTATTTGAAAGAATCATAATTTTCTCTTTATTTTTCTCTTTCACAAATCCTCCTTTTATTCTTTTCACATTTATAATTTAGTGCGCAACATATTTAGACATAATTAAAAAATTAATAAATTGTGGGCATTTTTAGTTTAAAAATTTAATCATAAAATCTCTTTTATGACTTTATTAATAGAAGATATATACCACCATTTGAGAGAACTTCATTGCAAGAATTTCAACGGTACATGTCTTTTATTTCTTGTAACTTAAAAACATAATACATGATACTAAGTTACTGACAGTATGACACGTCAATTGATGACTTGGGCTCCAAAAAAAGTACCCTCCCTACATATTTACAATCTTCCACTTGTTATCGTACAATGTACTTTTGCTGATATAAATGTAGAAAATACATGTCACAATGAGAAGTGTCATGCTTGATTTTTTTTTCCCTATTTCATCAGTTGAATTATTAGTTGAACGCTATCTGGCATTTGCCTAAATCAGTATCTCGTACATCGTAATGGTATGATACTTGTTAGCAACACTTTCCCTAGCATTTACTTATGGCCGAGTTTCTAGTTAAGGGTAGATAAGTTGAGGACTTGTTCACATGACAAATGAATTCCAGAGATTGAGAATATGCTTATGACAAGGCAACGTGTGGTCTAAACCAGCTAGCTATTATTATTATTATAATTTGTTAGTGGTGTTTTGGAGCATGTCATACAGATGAAATCTTGTGATTAACAATTAGTTTCATTACTCTAAACTCAACTAAGTAACTAACGTGCAATAACGACGGTAAAATTTCCGAATACATAGCATGTGTTCTAGAACATCATGCGTAATGACAGCCGCAAAATTTTAGAATACATATCATGTGTTTCGGAGCACGAACCATAAATTTTTACATCATAACTGTTCCAAAACGAAGCTCTCATGAGTGAGTCATGACCCGCCAACATGAAATGTCTCCTTCCTCGACTCTTCTCCACAAAGATGTGGAAAGCGACAATTAAATTACTATATAGGTTTTATCTCAGATCATATAATTTCAATATATGACATAAAACAAGAATCACTTGCTTGCCTCCTTTGTGGCACCGCCACCTATTTGCAAACAATTGAATTCATGAAACTCACTAAACAATTTGGAAAGAGTTTTTTTCACCAACAGTTCCTCAACTCTGGTGTACCTACCAATGTGATACCTCAACTCTTAATCGTACCAATGTGATACCCAGACTCTAGTATTGCTATCATTGAAGTACTTCCGTTAGTTTTTTTTAACTTTTCCGTTATCTTGGTGACGTGGCAGTTACGTGAGGCCCACAAAGAGGGTTAAAAGACAAAATTAACCTCATCTGAGAGGAGCAATGTTTTTCCCGCCCTTTACCTTGAGAAAGACACCCAACAATTCCAATTTTGGCGCCAATTTTCCCTCCCTACTCCTTAATTTGTGTCTCTTATCTAAACTAAAGAACTACCGCCAACCAGTCGACCACAATCTGATAAAACCTAGATCAATCTCATTTTCTATTTTTACCCTAGCACTTGTTAAACTAACAGAATAAATATAAAAATTTATATAGAACATCTCATTTCCACAATCTCATAAGAATATAAAAACACATAACTTAACGAAATTCAAATACATGTTTAAGTACCATTAGTTGCCACATTTTATGTTGATCTGCCATGATTTTTGCTTGTAAGAACTTTTAAGTACCATTAGTACAATGCTTTATCTGCTGGTATTATTCCCTCTGGCTTAACGAAATTCAACTACATGTACCATTAGTTCTTACAAGTAAAAATCATGGCAGATCAACATAAAAGGTGGCAACTAATGGTACTTAAACATGTATTTGAATTTCGTTAAGTTATGTGTTTTTATTCTTATGAGATTGTGGAAATGAGATGTTCCATATAAATTTCTATATTTATTCTGTTAGTTTAACAAGTGCTAGGGTAAAAATAGAAAATGAGATTGATCTAGGTTTTATCAGATTGTGGTCGATTGGTTGGCGGTAGTTCTTTAGTTTAGATAAGAGACACAAATTAAGGAGTAGGGAGGGAAAATTGGCGCCAAAATTGGAATTGTTGGGTGTCTTTCTCAAGGTAAAGGGCGGGAAAAACATTGCTCCTCTCAGATGAGGTTAATTTTGTCTTTTAACCCTCTTTGTGGGCCTCACGTAACTGCCACGTCACCAAGATAACGGAAAAGTTAAAAAAAACTAACGGAAGTACTTCAATGATAGCAATACTAGAGTCTGGGTATCACATTGGTACGATTAAGAGTTGAGGTATCACATTGGTAGGTACACCAGAATTGAGGGACTGTTGGTGAAAAAAACTCATTTGGAAAGGATGAAGAAGAAGGTCAATCATTAGATTGACTAACGTTTATTAGAAAATTAGCAAGATTTTTCTCCACCTTTATACATGGTTATAAAAATCAGCCGCCTAGACGGTGCATTTCCATTCCGATTTCGTCCAAATCGGTGGCTTTGGGTGGCGAGCGATTCAAGGGTCGCCTAGGCGGGCTCGACGGCCCGATTAGTCCTTTTTTAAAACTAAATGCCCAAGTTGCAAACCAAAAAATCCCTCACGCCCTAGCCTCCCCCTCACTCCCTCAAGCTTCTCAGACCTCACACTCGGTCTCTCTCCTCACTCCCTCACGCCTCTCATATTGTTTTTGTATTTCTAAATTTCTAAGAACATTGTTGTTGAACATTTTATTTATTTTTGAGGTAATATTTGCTATTTTGGAACATTAAAATGCTTTTTATAAGTTTATTATATATTTATTTATTATTACAAATAATAATAAAAATAAAAATCGCCTAAGCATCCGATTAATCGTCTGAGCGCTAGCTGTCCGCCTAGGGAGCGGCCAACGTTTTTTAGAACCTTGCATTTATACTCTTTTCATTATAAAATGATCTGAGAGGAAGTGACATCTTCTAGAAGCTACCTCTAATGTAGGTTTAGTTATTGTTATGAGGCATGAAATGAGTGAATTTAATAACTTATATACAAGTGAAAGGTTTTTAATTTCTAATTTGTATCTCATCTCGGAGAAACTTCTAATGAAAACTTTCAAATAAACGGTTGAATAATATGTATATAATTTGAAAATATCACTTAAAGTTGAAAACACTTACTTAACTGTTCATTTGAAAATCCTTACTTAATCCTCATTATAAGATCTTATTAGAAATTCAATCTCAAATAAAAGAGATCGAAATTAGAGTTTTACATACCCAATATTGTAGAGATGATCGAGATTCAACTAATATTTTGTAAGTTAGAAATCCAAAAGATTATATTAGTTAAATCTTACTTGCAAAATTATTCTATAGACTTGTCCTTTTTAATTGTTCAGCTCGTCATACAAAACAATAGTTGAAAAACTTAGAATAGTTCATTCTAAACCGACATGATAGTAATTTGTCCTTTTTAATTGTTCAGCTCGTCATATAATACTAGCAAGTAGCAACCACCACTCACTCTTGTGTGGGTAAATAAAGTGAGGAGTTATAGGAGAAAGTTATCTGCATATGAATTTTTGTAAATTTTTTTTTCAGATTCTGATTTTAGTTTTTATTTTCTTGTCACTGAGTTATACAATTTTATTTTCAAATAACATATGATCAAAGGGGTGTTAGTATAATTTCACATGCATTTTAGTTGACAAAGCATATTTAGGTTACTAATAATATAGATAATAGTTAGTTCATTATAACCGACATGATAGCTAGTAATTTGTATATATGTTTTATTGAACTTATATATGTTCTCAAAGTTGAAGAAGATCAGCTAGCTGGGATGATTTTCTTCTTAAGAAAAAAAAAACAGAGAGAGATCAGCTAGTTTGCTAGCTAGGATGATTGAGAGTCACGATGAAAGAACCTTTCAAAATCACTATATATTATGAATGTGTGTTAATTCACAAAAACATAGAAGAAGAGAATAATTTTAACATGTTTAAATAGTTTGTATCGAAAAAAAAAACATGTTTAAATAGTATTGACAAGAGAAACATGTTTAATATAGATCTTGACATATATCGAATACGTACGACTACTCAAATTCAATTGGTTTGCCATTTTTTGGGTTAAAGACGTTCTTAGTTAGATGAGCTCGTGGCCAGCTTCTGTTCCTAAATTGGTAGATAGATTTGCAGCTTGCAAGTTGCAATGGAAGCTTGTAGGGAAAAATAAAATGCACGGTCGTGGCTCGTGAAGACATGGGGTGAGGATCCCACAGACTTGTTTGTTCTATCACCCTAATAATTACCACCCCCTGTTATTTTGGATCTGCTAATTAAGTGACTTCTGGCCTCTGGGTATCGCTATCACATGTGGTCAATGTAAAATATGAGTTCGGAAAAGATGCACATCACTTACAAATTTTTCATCATTTTCTTTCCTTGAACAGTACTCTGTAACTTACTAAGTTATTAATTAGTGTCAAATAATTAGCCAATGTTGTTCTTTAAACCTAAAATTATTTATTTGAAAACAACATGAAGGTTGGAATTCACGTGTTGAAGATCAAGTATGTGATAATTGTATTTGGGTTTTATGTAATCAGCTTAGGCTATAATATTCTTCTCTCGAATCATGGGTTTCTTCTCATTTCTCTTGCATTTGATTTCTTTTAACTGGGAAGTAGTGAAATTTACGCTTCACATTTTGCAATCTACACTTCATGTTTCCTTTTTAAGTAATTTGAATTTTGGTCTTACCCAATCAAGTTTTGTTATAAAAATTTGGACCAAATAAGGAAAGAGAGAGTGTGAATTACATATTTGAGAGTGTAAATTTCAGCTTCTTAAATTTATTTATTAACTTGACTCGGGGTTTTCTATTGTTATTACTTATCAGGTTAACATTTGTCTATATCTATTTCATATGGCAAAAGCTTTTGAGGCTCAGAGAGTAATTGTTGCCGGGAGATCATGTCAATTTATTGAGATCAGTGGTTCTAAAAGGGTTTCAAAGTAGAGACTAATTCGTGCCGGAAGATAGTATTATTAAACCACTGCTTCTCCTCCTTGTCCATCTATAATAAAATGAGATTTAATCTAATCAGTGTCAACCAGACTCAAACTCGGATGTAAAGGTTTCACTCTTACCAACTTGATTACCTTTACACAATGTTTTTAGAAAAACGTTCACCATCGATACCCAAATTATTGTGGCAAGATCAATGTAGTACTCAAACTCTGAGTTGTACCAATGTAGTACCCAAACTTGTAATTCGCTATCAATGAAGGGTCTGAGCCCAATTTACGTTACAGCTCCGTCATTTCGGTCACGTGTCCTGCACGTGACCACAAAAAAAAATTCAATAGCGGTACTCAAACTCTTGTGGCAAGGTCAATGTAGTACCCAAAATCTAAGTTGTACCAATGTAGTACCCGAACTCGTTTTTCGCTATTAATGAGGGGTCTGAGGCCAATTTACGTCACAGTTTCGTCTTATGGATCAAAATAAAAAGGGTATTTACCTAAATAACTATGTGGGTTCTAAGGCCTTAAATAAGAAACTCTTACAGTAAATATCTAGACTTAAGAAACAACTTACAAATTGGGCAAAACACCAACCCATTCTCATTATGCTCTGGACACCTCACCACCACAATGTGGCATCGAGGAGCTCCACCTTCTCTCATCCCCACCGCCTCCTCATTCACCACCAACACCATCTTCGAGCTCCTCCACCCATGATCCATTGACACGTCATGATCGCAGACCTTCACTCTGAGATTCTCGACCGCCGACCGCACCGCTTTACATGCCTTGAATGTCGTAGGTGGAGAGAGAAAATGTCGTAGGTGGAGGATGTGAGGGAGACGATGTTGTGGCTCAGTGTGGAGCTATCATCGTGATTGAAGAGTTTGGAAGAAACATAACCCGTAGTGTTTCTTTGCCTCAAAATCTGAGCTCAAAAATACAGTGTGGAATGAGTGAGAGTGAAGGAGAATGAGAAGAAAATGAGAAAATACAAGAAGTTATGGCACATGACACAGAAGATGGAGTTGTGATAGAAATTGGCTTCAGACCCCTCCTTCATAGAGAAAAACGAGTTTGGGTACTACATTGGTACAACTCAAAGTTGGGGTACTACATTGATCTTACCACAAGAGTTTGGGTACCAATGTTGAAATTTTTTTTGTAATAACGAAACTGTAACGGAAATTGGGCTCGGACCTTTCGTTAATAGCGAATTACAAGTTTGGGTACTACATTGGTACAACTCAGAGTTAGAGTACTACATTGACCTTGCCACAATAGTTTGGGTACCGATGGCGAAATTAACTCATGTTTTTATCTGTATAGGTTTATGCATGTGTCTTCCAGTAACAACCCGAAATTTAAATAGATATATTCTTTTATATATATCTATATATTGTATTATACATGTTATTTAGTTTGTTTATTTTTATTTTTATTATTATTATGTAATTTAATTTGGAGTATTGGTCCAATGGTAGGTCATTGGTCAAGTAATGCCAACACCGCACATGTAAATCCTATCGGTTATACATTTGTTAAACGTAGTGAAAAAGAGAAGAGTTTAGACTCAGCTTATGGCGCAAACTCTCTAGCAAAACGCACTGTAAGAGACGGTTTGTTCTCATAATACCTATTTAGTTAGGAGGTTTCCAAAACAACTGAATTTGCAACTTGTGGTCACAGATCATTTCTGTTGGGACTGAGTTAAGAGATGTATATAAAGATCCTGAATGGATTGGTTTTAACCTAATTCAAGTGCCTCCAGATCACGGAGTGCGATAACTTGATAAAGGTATGGATATTAAAATAAAGTGTGATGGACTCTTGATGAACTAAGAGCCAAATGTTGCTTTCCGAAGCTCATTGCTAAAAACTCAAGGCTCACCACCCTTACAATGCACGAGAATTCACTTCGAAGACTTTTTATTGCATAGCCGGGAATGGACATCCTCGTAACCCCATATTCATTATGCATGAATGGATGAGCAAGAGCGACAATTAAGCAGTTAAAGCTTATTGCTAGAGCCCTCGTTACGCATAAGTAATTTACCCATAACTGTTTGGCGATATGCAATATTGCATGTAGCTGTACTTAGAATGAGATGATATTGAGATTACTAGGTCTCGAAAGTGATGACCGTTATTGATGATGTTATTCATCGGTTGATTAAAGGCAGTAAGGATGTTAAACCAATGTCTACAAGTATTTCATGAATCAGTCGAAGTCAGGAGAATACGTGTTTTTGCCCTTTGAGCGATGATAAGTCTTAGGATATGAAACTCTCCATTTAAGTACGATATGTGTATGCATGTACTTGTAGTAATATATTGGACTCGACATCTCATTCGGTTTAAACTCGTAAGGCTAAGATGATGTCTTAGTGCGCCCACACATATGTCAAATGCTTGATCACAACACGTTATTAACTCAAATCCTAAATCTCAACACAAAAGACACTTTAATGAAGCGATGTCAGAATCTACCCAGATTCGTAGGTCAACTTCCACAGGACCTATAAGACAACCCACTTGTTGGAAAACGGTGAATTAGGTACCATTGGAAATATCTATTTGATCATATCTATTATATTGAGCGAGTTATAGCTGTTTTAGTAAAATATGACAGATCTGTCCAGAACCTGCAACTGAGTCAACTTCGACATAGCTTTATGATCAGCTCATAATGAATTAGGTTGTGAACCATATATCACTGGAAAGCCACGAATGTCTACTTTCCAAAAAAATTATGGTTCATCCATACCTTTTGTATGGAAGAAATTATGACTGTTTAAGTGTGTGAAGGTCATACCACGCGTGAATCTGTTTTTCATTGCAAATCTTGTTTTGAGTTGTTATGCAATTCTGTTTCTTTTGATCCATGTACGGATAAGTGTACATGTTTGATTTAAGAATGTTTGGCGAAATTTTATATTCAAATGATTGGCCCATTGCTACTTTTGAAGAATGTGAAAAGCGTTCGCATACGCTATTTATCTAAACTCCGAGATTGAGTTACCGATCAAGGGGAGTTGTTTTGTAGACTTCAGGGGGAGTCTATACCACATGTTATCTTCAATTGTAGTTGGTGCGTTGTGCTCTTTTTTTCTTCGACCTAGCCTTTTATTCTACCCAAGAGTTTTTGTTTTGCTTGGCAAGGTTTTTACTGAGTTAACAGTATTGCACCATGACACGTTAAGATCGCGATACAAGGGGGAGTGTTGTAGGAGAATTACTCTCTATAATCTTCTGATGTATTTTGTCCTAATTAGTATAGGTTAGTCTAGATAAGGAAATATATATAATCATTTATTCAGCGAGATAATCAATGTAGACTACTACACATAACAACATCAATGAAGTTTGAAAAACGCCATGGAAACCTTTTGACTGCGTTTTTCGACGCCATCCCCAAACGCCGTAGAAACCTGTAACGACCCTAAAATTTCAAGCATAAAAACTCAAAATTTCAAAATCGTTAAACACTAAACAATTTCAATGAAATCGAAATCATTTAAAACAGCGGATCATCTCTGAGTTCAAAATACAACTCAGTCAAATCGATTATTACAAACCAAATTATAATTCAACATTATAATAAATGGAAATGAATAATCCTCACGACAACCTCACAATATAGTCACACAAAATCCCCATACAAGCTTGAGGTAAATAACTTCAAGTCCTCTGAGCGGTCCGTCAATTCCCGCTAATCCACACCTGCGGAGTTATCCACTACACCATCGAATTGGTGCACCGGGATTGTAAACACAAACCCGGTAAGCTTTATAGCTCGTATGAGTAAAATGAAAATATAATTCGCATATCAATATATACGAAAAATCTCAAATCAACAAATATAAATGCACTCATGAGACAATAGACGGCCCATCTGGTTGTCCCAAAGAAATATGAAATGAAACGCTCATGAGGTATTAAGTAACCCTTCTGGTTACCAAAATGCATTTATAATACGGGTACCAAGAACGCTGGTACACATCTGTTACCCCTCTCGTAATACACCACCCGCTACCCAACATCCAAACAATCTGAGTACCCATGAGCAGATAACCACCCGTTACCTCACATGCAGTACTAAGGCAGACAGACTAGAGCTCTAACTGTATCGTAACTTTCGCCCGGCCAAAGGCTAGGTTCCGACTTGTCAAACACGTACAATAATCTCACATCATATTGTACCAAATCACGTCCGAAGACAAATCAGCATTTTAACAATCTCAATGTTAAAATCACGTACAATAATCTCACATCATATTGTACAAATCAAAATCACATGCTCGATATATCTTGTCATCAAAATGACATCATCACAATAAAATCATAACAGTATATTATATAGCAAACTATATATATATATATGTATTTATTTACCATTTATACGATATATATATAATCCATTATATCTTATACATGTCATAATTTATAAACACGTCCGAAGACCAAACGTTAAACAATCTCCATATTAAACTCACATGCTTGTCATCGACTTAACCTAATCCAGATGAATTCATAACAGTATATAATATAGCAAATTATATATATATGTACTTATTACCACTTATACAATATATATATAATCCATTATATTGTATACATGTCGTATTTCAATATTAAAAACTCTTGCAAATATCTTAGAATCACCGCAAGGGTAGATTCGTAAATATGTGAGATTTTACTCACCTTATCGAGTCGAGCATAATCCCACAATTTCCGAAGATAATTCATTTCCTCGCTTTATAGATCACCTTGAAAAGATAAGAAAATAATTTAGAAACGTTTCGTAAACCTTTAAATGCCGAAACAGTAATAATCGGTTACTGTTAAGCAATTTTCGGTTTTACGAATTTACTATTCACTGTTAATATTCATGAATTACTGTATAAATACACAATTAATACATATTTATGTACGTATACATACTGTTTACGTATTTCTGTACGTATACATACTGTTCAAATGTAAATACAATCTCAGTAAATAAAATTTACTAAATTACCTTTTACCAATTACTTTTACAATTACTGAAAGTAATTTATATTTACATTTACCGTATGTAAAATTTAATTTACATTTACCGTACGTAAATAAAATTTACATTTACATTTACCGTATGTAAGTAAATTACCAAAATACCCTTCTCGGAATCACTGTTCACGCCGCCGCACGTGGCGGCGCGTGGGGTACACGCGCCACCCGCCGGCAGGCCGCGCGTGGGGCACACGCGCCGACACCCCCAACGGCGCGTTTCACGCCACCGCCACCCCAAAACTCTCCCTCATCTCCTCCTCCTCCTTCCTACGGTCTCAGACCACCTCTTACGCCTACCACGCTCTCGCACGCGCCGCCTAAGGGGGCGGCATCTTCCCAAATCCATTCTCCTCCAAATCGAACCCAAACAACCACAAAACAACAACAAGGCATCACGACAACCTAATTAAGCTAACCCTCACCTCAATCGTGCTTTAAAACCACCGGAGATAGCTTGGATACGGCGGAGGAAAATTTGCAGAAGTCAACGTCGTTGGTGGAGCTCCGGCGTGGCATGAGAGAGAGAGAGTCGACCTCGGGGTCGCCTGTGCGGGGTGGTGCGACGCCTCCTAGACCGGCGGTGAGGGCCACGTCTCCCTAAGGAGGGAGATCGGTGGTGAAGCCGAGTGGAAGAGGGAGAGAGCTCGGGGAGGAAGAGAGAAAAGAGAGAGAGAAAAAGAGGGGGGGGGGGGGGGGCGGAGAGAAGAGAGAGAGAAGGGTTTCCTGAAATGGAAAACTCTAATCACACAATTATCCTATTTATACTTGTTTTCAAAATCGGAAACTAACTTCCGACATTAATAACTTTCACCTCCGACGTCCGATTCGAACGCGTCACATGTAACTAGACAGACCCAGATTAAGAGTCCATCGGATGTAACAAAGACAATCATAACATAGGTTTGGATTAAGAGTCGTACCCGGCATCGATTTCTTATGAAATTGAGGATTTAGTTTTCAAAATCCAGCTTTCAACCACCAAATCTATAACCCAATTAGCTGAAACCCCAAATTCTAAAACTAAATCCCAAAATAAACAAAGGTCGAAAAGCAGCTAGCATCGAGTCCCAAATCGTAAACCTAAATCCCAAATGGTAGATAACCTTAGCAACTAGCATCGATTTACAAAATACTACAAAATCGCAATAACCCAATAACCCCAAAACACGAATACTACAACCCAAAATGAACAAAATTCGAAACCACGGGTTTGATAGAGAACCTTACCAGCATGGAATAGAGGGATGAACTTCGAATTTGTAAAGATTTGGTAAAAGGTGCGACCATTGAGGTATGGATTTGAGACAGAGAGAGAGAGAGAGGCCTGGCCGTCTGGGTATATTTTTCGATAACGAGAGATGTGAGAGTTGGTAATAGGTTTCGATGGGTGATTCAACATGCGTAAATTAAAACAAAATGGGCGAGTCTATATAATATTTACGACGTTGACAAACGCCATAGACTTGAAAAACTTACCATGGCATTTGTAAACGTCATCAAATAACATGACTAGCGTTTTTAGAAACGCCATAAATTAATGACGTTTTCTTAATGTTATTAAAATCACATAAATTCGATAAAACGCCATAACTTTTATTTTGACATGGAGTCATGAAAATTCAATGACATTTTTTGAAAAAAAACGCCATTGAATCTATTTTCAATGACATTAAAAAAAACACCATAGTTATAATGTCATTAAAGACTATATGTGTAGTAGTGGGAATGCCTATATATAAGGTATCTTTATCAATGAAAAAAGATGATGTTTAACCTTATTTGATGCGTATTACATTCTTCTGTAACAAATACATATATTTTTGAAGATTTGTTCGACAATAATTATATTAATGAGCCATATATTAACTATATATATATATATATATATGTTATTCTAGGAGAATTATTATTCTACAATTGTGTGTGTCTTAGCTTATTCAAGTTTCCTTATTAGAGTAGATTATGTCTTCATGTAATAATTATGAATCCCTGATTCTTTGGGATACTCCGTATGTAATGCCTATATATAAGCCCTATTATTAATCAATAAATGGTTTGGTTATGTACATTTACGTTGTTATTATTCCAGCATCTATCATACTGCATCACATCATCATGCACTTTGTTCTAAAGTGTTCGAGTGACGAGGTCACCACTAAAAATTCAAACCCTAGCCCTTCCATGGTGGAGGTTGAGGCATATCTAGGCATTGGTCTAGAAAAATTTCGATCTATTTGCATAAGTAAATCTCATCTGCTATTTTTCAAGAACGACTAGGTACATTGAAAATAAGTTGGTGATTTTGATATCGTTTTTTTGTAATTTATTATTTTCAATCATCATCCAAAGTATTTAAGCATATATATGATCATTGTGAAATCTCCGCACTACAAATCTCTTACGACACTAGAACCAAGCCTGATTGAGTACAGATTATCCTTAGAGGATTCCCAATTTTTGTACAAGATTTTTAGACGCTAGTACGTACTAGCCAATGCTATATCTTTCTAAAATTAATCCTTGCTGCACCGGGGTACATATAATATGGTTTCTCTACCAAAATTCCCTCGAGATTATTGAACAGATATGTAGTTTAATCCAAGGAGAGGGGAGGATACCATTATGCTAAGAAAAAACAAAGAATCAAACATTTTATTTAGTTCCTTAACTGCCTTGAGCATATAGAATAAAATGGCATGTACGTGATTGTTTGCATTGAGACGACTCTGGATAGTTGTGCACAAAAATATCATTGCGTACCATGTCTCTTATTAGTCTTATAACTAGTTGCAGCCATGCAGCCCTTAGCGTCTTCACTGTCATGAATTTTCTGTCTCGGTTTGTTCATCCAATTGAGTTCAGTATATATCAATTCAACACTGACACAGAGAACGTACTCTATGAAGGTGATGCCAGACCTATATCTGGAAATGTTCAACTCACCTCATCTACGAATCTATTCCGTGTAGGGCGGTGTAGTTATGTACAACCTCTGCAAATTTGGGACTCCGCTACCAGGTCACTGGTAAACTTCAAGACTAATTTTGCTTTCATGATTGACACTGACAACAAAAACTCATATAATGATGGATTTGCATTTTCTTTGCTCCTGTCGGCTATCCAATGCCAGTTAACTCTGCTGGTGGTGTTCTTGGATTGTTCAACAATAACACTTGCTTTGATTGACAGTCCGAAGACCAAATTTCTCATAGTTGAGTTCGACACGTATCCAAACCCTTGGGATCGTGTTGAATCCCTTGTCGGAATCAATATCAATAACATCTACTCAGAAGTTACCGCCAGCTGGAATTTTAGCTACAAAGAATCAAGGAAGGTGGCCAATGTAATGATCACTTACAATGCTACAATGAAAGATCTCCAAGTCGCTTGAGCATATGAAGAAGATCCGGTGCTTCATCCCGATGTAACGTTCACTTCTTCCCTTTCTTACCAGATCAAGTTGAGAAACGTTTTCCCCGAATGGGTGACAATTGGTTTTTCAGCTGCTACTGGAGTAACTGCAGAGTCATTTTATAAATATTCATGGCATTTTATTTCAAACCTAGTCCCTGATGAGATGAGCCGCAAGATAGTGAAACCACAAAGGAGGAAGGCATTGTTAATGGCATGGATCGCGCGCGCGCTCCAGTTTCTTTTATTATTCTGATACTTGGTGTTGTCTTGTGTCGATTGGTGGCTAATAAGAATCATTCCAGGGATGCCATAAATAAAGATCTGCAGAGGCGAGCCTTTCCGCTCCAGTTTACCTATCAAAAACTAGTTGCAGCCACCAAAGGCTTTGAAGAAGAAGCGAGACTAGGCCAAGGTGGTTCCGGAAAAGTTTACAAAGGAATCATACAAGACCTTGGTTGTGCAGATACTCGGTGTGAGAAGATCTTCAAACGATGTACAAATAATAAGCCGGCTTATACATAGAAACGTGGTTCAGTTCATAGGATGGTGTTACGACTAGGGGTGGCACTTCTGAACTGAAAAACCAAGAACCGAGCCGAAGCCGAAAAAAATTGAACCAATAAGAAAACCGAATTGAAAAAAAAAATCGAAAAAATCGAACTGATTCGGTTCAATTTTTGGTTTAAGGTCCAAACCGAACCGAACTAACTGAACCGAACTGAGAAAAAAAAAGATGGCGTTGTTTTGCCCAATATATACATATTGCTAGAAAAAAAACCATACGCCTCAGTTGCCTCAAAGTTTCAGACCTTCACTCACTCACTCAGCCTCAAAGGCTCAGACCTGCGACGCCTCACTCCCTCCCCCACTCTCTTAGTCTCTTAGTCCCCGACGCCGCCACCTTTTCTATGCAACCCAATGGCACCGCCTTGATCTGCAACCCAACACCTCACTCATTCCCCGACTCTCTCAGTCTCTTAGTCCCCGATGTCGACGCTATCTACTCCCCTACACCACCACATCTCTTTGCTACCTGATGCTATCTATGTCGCTGAGTCTCTCTCCCACCCGCCGCATCTCTCTGCTACCCGACACCAACGAGGCGTCGACTCTCTCTAGTTTGGAATCAAATTCGACTCTCTCCCTGCTACTGCTACTGCTACTCCTTTGTTGTTTGTGGATTGTTTGTGTGTAATTTAGGATTTTCAATTTGAGAACCGAGGGTTTCTCTCTGTACGTACTAAAGTTTGGATCTTTTTGAGTTTACTCAATTGGGTTCTTAAGGTTGTAGAGTTTGTGATGATTAGTGGTGTTGGTGTTGTATGGAGTAATCAAAATGGAGGCATTGAGTTTAAAAGTTTGGGCTTTCTTCGTAGTTGAAATGTTTATAGTTTTGGTTTCATCATAAATTTCAAAGCTTTATGTGATATGTGGTGTTGTTTGGGTTTCTAAGTTCTGGGGCTTTTGCTTTGTTAATATTTTGGTGTGTGAAAATTCTCGGAATTAGGTTTTGGTTTGTGAACTGAAAGTGGAGGGCTTTTAGAACTTATTGCAGGTCAGTAGGCTAATGGATTTGATAATGCAATCTCTACAACCACAAGGAGGTGTTCTTTAGGGACTTGGTTAGGTAAGTACAATATATAATAAAATTTGAATATGACCCAAAGAATGAGACTATTATGTGCATTATGTTCTGTGTTTATATGTTGAGTTTGTTTTGTTATGGTGTTTCAGTAATGCAAGTAATGAAGTAATATATATATATAAACCGAAAAAAAAACGAACTGAAACAGATCAATTCAGTTTTAGTTTTAGCCATAGGAAAACTACAAACAGAACAGAACTGAACCGAAAATTATATTCAGTTCAATTTTCAGTTTCAATCTAAAACCGAACCGAATGAATCGAGTCACCCCTAGTTACGACCAAAGCGAGTGCTTACTTGTTTATGCATATATGCCCGACGGTAGCCTTGACATGCATCTATTTGGCTCTAGAACAACAGCCTTGCAGTGGCACGTAAGGTATAAAATAGCCTTGGGATTGGCTAGAGCGCTTCATTATCTACACGGAGAGGCGGAGCAGTGCATCCTTGATAGAGATGTTAAATCAGCTAACGTATATATTGTTGGACAATGATTTCAATACTAAGCTTGATGATTTTGGGATTGCTAAGTTCGTGGATTCCCAGCTGAACACACATATAAAAGGGGTGGCAGGGACTTTAGGCTACATGGCACCGGAATACGCTAACCGTGGAAGGGTTAGCAAAGAGTCAGACATGTTTAGTTTTGGAGTTGTGGCCTTGAAAATTGCTTGCGGAAGGAGAACTCACAGGGATGGAAAATATCACGTGCCACTGTTTACGTGGGTGTGAATCATATCGTGAAGGTAAAATGGTAAACTTCTTGATGTAGCTGACGGGAAATTGGAAATGAAATATGATAGAAATGAAATGGAATGCTTGCTAATTGTGGGGTTATAGTGCACTAATCCTAACGACAAAGAAAGACCAAAAGTGGGACAAGTAATGAAGATTCTTCAGCTAGAAGCACCAATGCCGGAGCTTCCATTTGACATCCATGGTCAGCCACTGCCTCAAGATCTACAGCATTTAGCAGCATTGGACTCGCACGTATCGTTAATTTCTAGCTTAAACACTGTGGGTCGTTAGACGAGGATAGTTACCATGCTCCATACATGCATGGTTAGTAGACGTATTAACCTTTTGTAATTATTTGAAGATCGATCAGTTGTATCACTTGCATGTAATGATCGAACATCTAGTATAGTTTGGTTTCCCCAAATATGAAAGATTAAGGATATCGTCTCACTTAGCCTGTACAAAAGTATTGATCTCATACTACATACTAGCTAGGCTCTAGGGATAACGCTAATTGGAATGGTAAAATATAATAATTAGAATCCCACGTATGAAATGTAACACACTAATTATATCGTATAACCAAGCAGCGTTTGTTTATAATCAAGTTGACTTTCATGAACACTAGCACAATGCTTCGGATATTTCGTTTTTATTTTTAAAGAATTTTTTCTTCTAAGACCTTGTAGCAACTAAAGAGGGGGAGGGGTTAGTGAGTAGAATAGTGAGTAGCAAACTACTGTTGAGAACATACATTAATTTGATGAGACCTGATGAGTTTTTCAGGAGTTGAGACACTCTAACCGTTGACGATTGGTATTTGATGCGAATCCAAATCACTTTATCAAGAGAAATTTTGATAAATAACCATAATTTGATGTTCAAATTGATTTTTAGCATTCTTTTTTTATTTGTTGAAAACTAACCAAAAAAGAGTGTTTGAGACCACAATACCCTTCCTCTCTTTTGTAATATCTATTATTTCATCTGACTTCGATCTGCTGCTTCTACTTCTACGTACAGGCAAGAAACCTTTCCACGGCTAGGCAAACACACAGCAAAACAAACATAAATATATATCCAACGAGAAGAGTGGAGAGTTAGTATCAGGGAGGCCAAAAACATAAGAATTTAGTGAACTGGAATCGACGCTTATGTACAGTCCTTTTGGAATCACGTACTATTTGGATCGATAATACGATCAAGTGTTTAGTTTCGCAATAGATTTGGATTCCAAAGTATTGGGTTTAGACTTTGGAAAAGAACCACTATACTGGATGGGATGGAAGGCTAAGAGGATGGGAACTAGGTTCAGACTAGAGATGGCAAACAGGCCGGCCCGATCTATTTTAAGCGGGCTAAAACCGTGCTCGTGTCGTGTTTGGGCCGGCCCATTTAATTTTCTTGTCGAGATTGGGTCGGTCTATTTGTTTAAACATTAAGCCCGGCCCGGCCCACGGTCCAAGCCTATGTCGGGTCGAGCTCGGGCCCGTGCTGAGTCAAGAAGCGGACCGGCTCAGCCCATTAGCAATATAACACACAATTATAATAAAAAATATTATGTAATTAGAATATTTGTTTTATATAACTATTTAGAATATTAAAATAAAAAAATACTACAATATATTTCATAATCTTATTTGTAAAATATTACGTATGTCAAAACAATAATGTTTCTTTCACTACTTTGATTATATTTGTGAAATATTAGTTAAAATAATGAAATAATTAAGAGATTTTAATTTAAAGGTTCTAATATTCAAATCTAATAGTGATAATTGTTTAAGTATTTATATAAATAATATAAAATTATGTATTTAACTGGCCGGCCCATAAAATTATCGTGCTCGGGCCGTGTCGGGCTCAAAACGGGCTCAGGCCGGGCCGAGCCCATGGGCTAATATATCTCGGCTCAGCCTGGCCCATTATAATAACATGCTCGGGCCATGCCATGCCATGCCGACTTTTAACGGGACATGCCTGTGACGGGCTCGGGTTTTTCGGCCTATTTGCCACCTCTAGTTCAGACACAAAGGTGAAACTGGAACCAAAATGGGAGGATTTCCAGAGTGGCATTGGAAGTTGATTCAATATCGGAACTAAGAATATTTAAACCTGCAGGCGCTCTGGCACACTGTTGAATTACAACTTACTTTTCTTTTTTAGTGAATGGTAATTTCTTTATGTGACTAATGCCCTAAAGAAAAACCCAGTACACACATAGTCACATACTAAAGCCCGAGATACAACCTAAAAAAGGAAAAGGGATGAACTCTCACTATACCAGAGATATATAGAGGATGAAAGCAACCCAATTAAGGAAATACAAAACGCCAAAACTGAAAAAAAAAAACTAAAGCTGAGAATCTGAGATGCAGATGCAGGGGTCGGCAGGGAATAGAAGTTCTCGTTAGAAAAGAGATGAAGGGTATTGTGGTCTCATTCATCCCTACTTTTGGTTAGTTTTCAACAAATAAATAAAACAAGGCTAAGAATCAATTTAGTGACAAAAATATGGTTATTTATGGCAAAACGACCTATATCAACTACCACTCAAGTCTCCAACCAACATAAATTGTCATCTGCTTAAAATCACTGACAAAACCCAACTGATCAAAACAAACGAAGAGAAGCAAAATTGGCAGAGCAATGGGAACAATAACTGCACCAGTGCCATGGAAGCAGCTTCTTCTCGGTGCCTTGGAATCCAATGCCCACCTCAGGCACTCTTCCTACTTTCAGCTCGTACGCCTCTGTCTCTCTCTCTCTCTCTCATTTTGTTTTTAAAGGTTGAATCCTTGATTGTTAATTGTGATGCTCTGATGATGGGTTTTGCAGGCAACAATCGGTTCCAAGGGCAGACCTTCAAATCGGACTGTGGTTTTCAGGTAATCTTTACTTTACTTTTTCTTTTTTTTAATTAAAAATGAAAACTTCACTGGAATTTTTGTTTTTCAGGGGGTTTCAAGAGGACAGTGATAGGATTCAGATAAACACTGATTGCAGAAATTGTAAGGTTATTAACTTCAATGCATTTCTGTATTTTTGTTGCAACTTACATTTCTGCTAGTGTTGGTCAGACAATTTGATAGTGTTGGTTCAATGGTGCAGATTGAGGAGCTAAAGCATTGTCCTTTTGCTGAGGTAATTGATCTCTGAGCTATAATCCAGGCATTGGTTTGACAATTCTCTGCATTGTATCAATTTGCATAAGTGAAAGCTAATTCTTCTAAAGATTGATTACTGTTCTTGTGCTTAGATTAAGATTTCTATGCTGTAGATATGTTGGTACTTCACCGACTCTTGGCAGCAATTTCGGATCAATGGAACAGTTGACATCATTGATGGATCCAATCCTGATCAATAAAACTTCAGGTTAGATTATGAAGCTACTATATCTGAATGTTATGGACTTTTGGGAGTTCTAGTTCCATTCTAGATGATTTGTTGGAGATGAGCTGCCTGATAAAATGATAATGTGGCATCATGTAGTTTAAGCAATCTAAGACTGTAACTTGAAGAAGCTTTGAGAAACATGGATTCTTATTGAACAAATTAATGGGTAATAATGAACATCCTCCATTACAAAATTCTTCGCAATAGATAGCATATCGGGGTTAGATATTTACTAGTTTTCCAGTTTTAAATTAACGTTCAGGAACTCAGGATTGATCATATCTTTATCCAAAGGGTGTGTTAAGTACAAGTCTATGATTAAATCTACTAATCCGGTTTGAATACTGAGAGGAGCTTTTCTGTGCCAATGTTGGAGGTCTACCCTATATCTAAGATTGACTGCTTTTCCCGATTAGAATTCCACTGGATTCAGCAATATGATTCTCATGTGACTTATATATATAGGACATGTTCTTGGCTCAAGATGAAATTTGGCTTGGTTGGAAGGTTCAAGCTGGGTACATCAGAGAAATGCAATAATTTTTTTATTTGGTTTGCCATTTCAGTGAAATAATATTGAAATCACACGACTCCCGCTATTTTTTTTTTCGATGATACTTTGCCATTTTCTTTAGGAGAGCAACTGTGAACATTGTTTCTTAACCTGAAATATCTGTTCTCAATTGAGCTTATGTAGATTTTGATATCACTGTCTAGATTCTGGTACCATTCAAGCTTTTACTCACACATGATTATTCCTCTCAAATTGCCTGCTGCAGCAAACAGAAAGATCTTGGTTTGCCAGTTCTTTGAGATCAAGACTGCAGAATTTGGGACCCAGTCCAGGTCTTCCTAACTTAAGTGAACAGCCATCAAATGAAGTCCCTCTCAATCCTTCTACAGGCCCAGTTGGGGCATTCTGTTTGCTTGTTCTAGATCCACAGCAGGTTTTTCTATTGCCTCTCTCCAATCTTGCATAATTAAAAGATGTGTTTAGTTTCCCTGCTTATTTTCTCTGAGATTCAACATCTGACAGGTTGATTACTTGAATCTGAAGAGTAACCAGAGGCTGTCATTGACATCCGCTTTAAGTCCCAATGGAGAAAAGAGTTGGACTTCAGAAAGGGTTAATCCTTAAGATCCTAGTATCATGATAGAAGTTGCTTGTGATTGCTTTAATAGCATTAATATTTACCCAATGAATTGTGCAAGTGTTATGATTATTATTATTATTATTATTATTATTATTATTATTATTATTTTGGCTTTGTATGTCCACGATTTTCTCATATGAAAATTTTCATTCATGACATAAATCAATTCTGCTGGTCAGATGATTGTACGCTGAAGCATCTGCTGACTTTGCTCATTACTTCATATGCATGATATAAGGAAAAGAAAACTGCCCTGCTATATTCCTGAATAATTTTACTTGTTTACACCCACAATTTCAAGTTTCAGAGAAATGGTACAGTTCAGGAAAAAAAAAAAAGAGAAATGGTACAGTAACACATTAGATACATGCTCCAAAGAATACTTGACTAGGAAATAAAAAATAATAAAAATCCTTCTGTGTCAGCTATTGAAATCCATAGGCACCAACAGATTAAAGAAAATCAAAAGCACTAACACCGAGGCAGGTCTGCAGGAGGGTGTGGAAGTGATTCAAGCTTTCCTTTTCCATTCTCTACAACAAGCACTGTTCCTAATCCCCATGACTGGTGTATGTCCAGGTGACAATGCATAAACCAAACCCCTGCAGTTAAATGGTCACCATTTTTTTTAGTCACTGAATTTCATCCCTTTATTTCTAACCAGTGCAACATGTATAACAATACATTTACCAAGCATAAACTTAGCCTTACCAGGATTGTCAGCAACGAAACGAACGGCAGCCCATCCACCAACCGGAACTCCAATAGTGTTCATATAGGGTGGATCCACCAAGTTGAAGCTGGCATTTTGGGGACTGTAGTTCCCAGTACCATACCCAACTACATAGAAGCTATAGCCATGAAGATGAATTGGGTGGTTCTCAGTAGTGACAGTTCCAGTGTCCTGCAAAATGAGTTGCACTCTACTACCATATTCAAGGACCAAGGCCCTAGTCCCATTCATGACTGCCTCTGTATTATTAGGGATACTATTAGGTGCTCCATTAACAAAGTCGTAAAACTTCCGGGGTACCCCAGGGAAGTCCTCAGTGAAATACCCGTTTATCTTCTTATAATAAGCTTCCAGCACTGAAACTTTAGGCTTCACAAAACTTATATTGTTCATTGATGCTGCCATAACCCCATTGTTAAGGCCTTGGCAAGTTTTCTTAGGTGTCTTGGAGTGACACTTCTGAACATTTAACCCAATGGTGACAAAGAGCTCACTGTCAATCTTTCTGGGGACATTCACAGGTGCAGTTAGGCTTCTTAATCCATCCATTACCGTCTTGACGGCAAGATTATCATTAAAGCTAGGTAGCTTAGCGGGTAAAGAGAAGCTATTAGGTACAGCCCCCAAGTATTGGAAGTAAGCAATGGATGAAATGTTTTGGAACTTGACACCCTTTGCTGATATGTAAGGTCCCATGGCCATCGAGTACCTTCCCAGGGGCTGATCGGCGGTGACCAGGACTACCATAGTCTGGCCTGGTCCGAGCATAACACGGTCTGTGGTGAAGGGCTTTGTGTACTCTGCATCAGCTTCAACAATGGTTAGATTGTGATTAGCAATGGCAAAGAAACTCTCTACATTTAGGCCTGCATGTACTAGCCTTAGCATGTATGTCTTCCCAGATACCACATCAATTTGATACACATCTGAAAGAAACACAACATTTACACAAGAAAACATTAGTCGACTTGAACTATAAGCATCACGTCACTTACAAAGGGGAGACTCGATCACCTATGTAGATATATGTCTGATGCATTATCACTTACATTGTTGATCACATATATTTACTCACGTATACGAGTCTGACAGTTTACTCGATGAAACATGATGACTAGACATGATGTATATAAAATTGCATTTCTACATTACCATTGTTAGAGCAATTGTAATTGGGGCCTGGGTGACCATTGATCGTAAAGGCATTTGCAGGTGTAGGAGGTCCTCCACTTGCTGCGGTTTCATGCTCAAGTTCTACAACATCTTGAAGCCAGTACTCCCCTAAAAATTTTCCAAGTCATCAGAAGTGATCTAAACTTCGAAAATCACATGAATCAAAACGTAAATGTTGTCTCGATTCGTAGTCGAATAACATAACATTCTAGATTTGTGATAGACGATCACTTGTATGTATTTTACCTAGTATTAAGATGTGTTCTTCATAAGGCGCTTTGAATGGATAAGGAACCCCGGTTTTGGGATAAACTATGAGGGCACCATAGACGGTTGCCCTTAGCCATGAAACATGAGCATGCCAGAAAAAGGTGCCTTTCTGCTTCACCATTGTAAAGTCATATGTAAAACTCTGGCCAGCTTGAATCGGACATTGTGTGATATATGAAGGTCCATCAAACCAGCATGACAGCTTTTGCCTCACACCATGCCTTCATGAGAAAATGCACAGAACCAGTTAAGAATCAGAAAGAACAGAAGTTGCTAATTTGCTATTAAGGCGTTCAACTTGTGCATAGTTGATTTACCAGTGAATTGTGGTGTTGTAAGGTGTCTCGTTGGTTACTTTGACAATGATTCTATCATCTTCTTGAGCATAAACAACCGGCCCGGGGAACATTCCATTGATAGTCACCATATCTTTGCTGGTGCAAACCTTAGCAACTCTTGTGTTTTGTACCTGAATTTGCCCCAAAATCAAACTTTCACAAATTCGCAAGATTGAAAGAACAGACTTTAAAATGAGCAGAAGAGAAATGAGAGAAAATGACCTTGAATTCATAGAACCTGATTGGTCCTTCACTAGGCCACTGTGCCTTAACAAGCACATTGTAACCATGGATCAACAATAAACTTAGCCATAGGGGAAATGAAGAGGAAAATTTCACCATTTTCAGCCTCGCAGAACTAAATTGTGGCTAGATAGGGAGGAGCTGTTTCTTGTTTGATAGAGTAAATCCATGAAGCCATTATATATACCTTTTTTCTGAATACTGCTTTCTTCTTTTTTCTACTGTAAAGTTTGATTGGAAGAGAAAGAAAGAGCATGGGTTCTTCTTCTTCTTCTAGGAGTATCATGTTTGTCAGCTTTCATGATTTCTCTAACATGGCATTGGTGATAATAAGCTGTTGGGGATGTGATAATACACTGCGACCCCTTTGTGGGGAATGGTCTAAAGTCTTAACTCTCCCAAAAGAAATTTCACTTTACTTTTCCTGTCAATATCTTCCTTTGTTGAGCTTAATCATGTCATTTGACTAAGAACATAGACACACCTGAACATAACAGCTATCTCCTCTATGCCCTTTGTATTGTCCATCACTGTCTACCTAAATATACTTTAGCTCCCTAGTTTGATCCAAGCCTTTTCTTCGAATGGACAGTCTTTATAAACCAGCGTATAGTCAGCGATAATCATATACCAGTGTCATTATGCTGTAACTGCTTACTATATCTGTGGTAAAGCTAGCACAACAGTTTTGTGTCTGCATTACATGAAAATGGAGAGAAAAGTGAAGGATGAGATTTTTTGCTGTGCTTTTGTTAGACACTCTTCTGCTCAAAATCATAAGAACGATTGTTGCACGCCTTCATTTCCAAACCCCACCTTCATTAGATTTGCAGTTCTTTCATAGAACATGTGATACATAACGTATTGAAAGAAGAATGGTTTTTCGATATCATCTTCATTAGGGTGGAAACTAGCCGTTGCGTTAACAATAGAACTTTGAAATGGTATAATGGAACTTATGAACCCTTACGTTACTTTGGCACCATTCTGATTCAACAGTTGAAAAGGATTGGTGCAGTTCTGCAGAAGCTGCACACAGACAAAATAGGCATTTTAACAGAAAGAGGCTTCAGGAAAAAGATACTAGATGGACAAACTTTGAACAACTCATAATTGTGTCTAGGCTGTGCTCAGATAGCTTGAAGTACCTCTACAGTACAGCGTGTGATGGAGAACTAAATGAGAGCCTGCATATCAGTTTTTTTTTTTTCAATTGTAAAATTACAACCTGGAGCACATCTAGTAGTCTAGTACCGCCTAATTGCATAATATGAAGATGAAATGCTAGAGCAGCTGAAGTGGGGAGTGAATTAGTCCAGCTACAATATGAGTCTTATGTTCGACTAGAATATCACCAAATGCTGCTATACAGTGAAGCATGTAAACCATCTCACATCCCATATTCCATACTCGAGAAAACTTTGTAGCAGCAGCAATCGAAGGAGAGAAGAAAGATCGAAATCAGTGAAACGAAATCGACCAATAACAGACTGTAACCAAATGCCATGTAACTAAGGTTGGTAAACATATTCAATAGCCCTGCTCTATAGTATTCTGGGAATCAAAAATTCTTTGAACCATACACCTGTTCAAAACCTCTAAGAATTCGTGATTCTTCGATCATTCTTAGGTCATAACCTAGTTGAGTTTGAATGAGTTGGTAGAATGCAATAAATATCCCAGGTGTTACAGAAGCACCTGGCTCAGTTGTTAGGGATACAATTAAGAACAAACAACTCCAAATAAAAGCCAGTGGAGTTAAAGAAGGGTTGAAAGTAGAATATGTGGTGGTTTGGCTCCTTGTGGAATTCCCTAGGAAACCATAAGCTCCAGTTATCAGCTTACAACAAATGCAGCAGTAACTCACTGAACTAACAAACAAAAAATTCGTAACAAAATATTGTAACCTCCTCAACACTGCACCGTACTTCTTAATTCTTAATAAGAGAGAACCCAGAGGATTTCCTTCTTATAATAAACTGATAAGATAAGCTCAAGAGAGTATCTAAACCAATTATGCTTTGACTGCTCTAGTGAACTTTGTTTGGAGAAAACAAGAGGGTGAAAAGAGAGACAGAGAGATGGGGTGTCTGCCTTTACCTTCGCGGCGAGGCTGCGATGCTGACGCTGTGGAACCAAAAGAACGAGTCCTGAAGGGGAAGAGAGCAAAGCTGTATATAATCCAGCGTTGCATCGTGATGCTGATTTTCTGGAGAAACGATAAAGATAAGTGATTTATATATGAACTTATCGAATAGATAAATTATATATCTCACTCCTTTCTGTTAATGTGTAGTGGAAATCTAAGATGCAATGTAATGCAGGGTGAGCAACAAGCCATGATCTTGCTATGAAAATGGCATAATCCTTAAGTTCTGCATGTTCATCCTCCTTTTGTTGTGTTTCCCTGCACTAATTCTAGTATTACCTAATCTGCTTGACAATATGCTGAAACAACCATTTAACTTTCATTACAGAAACACAATTTCGACAATACCTTATACTGTACTTCTGAGTTCATCAAGTTGTAGCCTAAACTTAGCAGAACGGACTTCCATGTATATTTGTTTTCTTAGTCCTGATATTTATTCCTTTGAGGTTTATGTTTTATGTTCTAGCTAGAGATGATCCCTAATATTCAAGGAGAGATTTGTTTCTCACTAACATTCTAGTTGAGCAGCAGCAGGAATACTATGAATTTACTATACCTGGTGAAGTTTTCATTTGAAAACCAAAGGTAACTCTCCACCAAGAACACTCCTACGCAAAACTCACCCAATACAAGACTATTATTGCGTTCTGTGGCTTCTGTCACAAAGATAGCACATTACTGTACCTCTAAGGAAACAATGACAAATCTGGGAAAGTTTCAACAGTTGTGACAAAATTTGCCTCAGATCTCTTGCATAAACGGAACGGTTGAGACCGTTGCTGCAAGATCTTCCATTAATGGAAGCAGAGCTTGATCCAACTGGTAAGTCTCATTATATATATCATTTTTGTTGTATGTCACATTGCGACACAGATAATCAATCCCAGAAAACCTATGAAACTTCAATACAGAAAATTTACCACATTACATGTCATTACTGTGCTGGAGGAAAAAAAAAACAATGCGACAGAAACAGTTTGAAACATACTACTCTATCCTTTTTTCTGTCATTCATATCGCAAATTCAGCTTAACCCTAATTGTTAGCTAGTTATCTAGTCTTCGATATGAACAAGAACCACAACAATGAATACCCACCTTAAAGAAAACTCGCCCGTATAGAGGAACTCTACAAAGAAACTAAGGGTGGCAGCTAGCTCATCAATATGAACACCAAAACTAGTGTCTACCCTATTGCATATATCCCATTTTATTAAGTTCAACATAAACCTTCCACAACTTGGATGCACTGAAAACAAACTTGTATCTTAGTAGCAAAACTCAAGCCTGATTTTCGCAAATACGAAATTGGTAATTCTTTCTAGACCTCTGCATGAAGGCAACATGAACAACATATAGTAAAGACTAAACCTTGCAAAGGATCGAAACCTAGAGAATCCATCAGTAGCTATCCATAAGCAAAATCGAAAACTAACAAGAAATGATCATACAAAAGATCACAACCACAGCAGTAGACCAACATTTCCAACACTAATTCAAATTCATTAACGAAAATGCAAACTACTAGTCACACACGATCGTTATAGGGATACTTAGAACACCAATTTACAAAGCCACAATACATTTTCACTGACACAAAATTTCACACAAACACAAACACAGCTATAAAGCATAAACAGTTAAATTACAATCACCGTGACCGGCTAACATCAGGGGGGAACCTCGTCGGCGGCAACGGCGGGGGCGGGGGCGGGGTGGTTAGGATTGAGATTGGGCTCGGCGGGGTGGGTGGAGGTGGAGAGCAAGAGAGAGCCGTGGTCATCGGCGGCGAAATTGTTGTCGTCTTCGAAATCGGTGGTGCTGAGATTGATGCAGTAGCAGCGCTCCAGGGAGGTGAAGAAGGCGGAGGCCACGTTGGTGCTGACGCAGGACAGCACCGACATGCAGTTGTTGTTCTCCATCGGCGTCCGATCACGGTGGATTGGAAGAAAGAGAGAGATTGAGGTTTTGATCGGAAAAGAAGAAAAGATGGAGTCTTTGAAGGAGCTGGGGAGCTGAAAATGGAGTCTTTTCTTGTGACGTGACCGTGACTTTTGTCACATTGTTACACACAACCAAAAGGTCAAGATATTTGAGCTTTCGGTTTTGTATTCTTTTGTATTGACCTTTTCTTATTTTTAATAAATTTATAATTAATTAGAGAATAGAATTGTTCTGATTTGTGAATCAGAATCATCAATGTCATTATCGTAAAATATTTACAACATTATTTATTTTAAATGATTATTTTATGTTCAATAAAAAAATGTTTTTTTTATGTTTCATTGATGCGGTGATCGCCTAACTCAAGTTATGCAAGGATAGCATTTTCTGAAAACTTACGATGGTGGTCACGACTCAAACATAAGACTTTAATTTTATAAAAAAAAAAGTACATATTATTTTCACATATTCGAAAATAAAAACAACGCAAGTAAATAAATTCGGTATCATAAAAAAATCAAATTCACTCGTGCAAGCGCTTGAGTGATTTAAATTGTTAATTATCAAATTGTCATTCATCAGTTATCATGTAGTGTGTGCTCGCAATTCACAATTATTCTAACAAAATCTCTGAAATTATCCTCATCTTTCATGGTCCAAAGTTTGCAGTGCCTGAATTAGAAAATTGGATGAGAGTCTAAAGGATCTAGTCTGAGTTCTAGATGAAGACCCAACTACATGAATACAAGTAGGTCTAGGCTGTTTATACCATACACATCATATAGTCAAATAAAATGAAAAACATTGAGGAGCTCTAGTACACCACAGATCACTAGATAATGGGAAATAATGAGGCAAATATCCATTATGCTTTGGCCTCTGCCATATCGAGCATGGTCCAGAAGGCCATTATGCATTACTTTTTATATACACTAATGTGCCTATAGACCCTTTATTAGTCAAAACCAGACTGTTATGAACATAACCTGAAGAATAGAAGAAGATCCAGAATATATCCCAGTAACAATGAATCATAAAAGTCTCATCCAATTGATCTGTAGTGAACCACATAACTGTTTCTCAAAGAGTAATCAAAATATTTTCCTGCCACCTTTTAGGGAAAAAAGGAAAACAAATTGCAACACAGCTTTTGGTGAAGCATTATAAGCCATGATGATTAAAGCATGCCTCAAGTATATACCACCCTAATGCAATTACATCCTGCCAAACTCCTCAGTCATCTGTAATCTGTAGAGTTTACACTGCCGCTGTGGTTCCATTTCCATATAGATTTTAGAGAGAAGTTGAACGATTGTGCTTTGGCTGGGCATTCCTCGTGTCCTCTTCAAGACTGATCAATGAACAATTGGTTGTATTCTCTATCAACATCTTGACAATCAGTAGTGGCGGATTCATGATCAAATTGTTACCCGGGCTAATTGTAACAAAAAAACATTTCAACGAATCTGGACAAGATATCATATTTTTAAGCACAAAAAATTAGATTATACACTAACTATTTTGAACTACTATATACAAGTTTGTGCATATTACACCATCATCGGCATTAGACCTTTAATCTTTGAGTTTCAAACGAAATCTTATTGGCACTATCAACTAATTATACTATCTTTTTTAGCTAATTGGTTCTAATATAAAATAATTTGAATACGAAATTATTAATAATCTGTTCTAGTCAAATGTAGTAGTATTTATACTTGGTGGTAAAGTTTATATAGCATTTCAGAGACAATCATAACTACTCGTACATAGTAAGAATTGAGGATACCAATTATGTTAGTGTATATATGTATACATATGATGAGTTTTTTTTTTCTAACCTCTCAAAAACTCACCTAAGCTTAAGCCTAGGTAAGCCAAGGCTGTATCCGCCAGTGCCGGGAGCTGAAGCTGAAGCGCTGGACAAAAAGCCGGCGCCATACTCCTTCACCCAATGAAGACTGAACGGTATATTCGGTCTCGGCAAGTTTACTCCACGCAGGCGTCTATGCCAGTGGAAGTCGCACTCCTCGCCGGCGGAGTCGGAGGCCGAGAGTGAGAGTGAGTGGCCGCAGCGGCTACTTCCTTTTCATCCTCCAACGGTTGTTGCTTCAGCGGAGTCGACATGCTCTGCCGGAAAATCGATCAAAAATCGGAAAAATCCAAACGCCGAAAGAGAAAGAGAGAGAGAGAGAGAGAGAGAGACCTCAAACGGTGAATGAGGGGCCGCAGCTGTAGAGCTGTATGAGTAGCCGGAGTCTTTCTCTGCCGCCAACTTCTTCTTCTTCTCTGCAATCTCCTTCAGAGTCTCAAGATAGAACGATGGATACGAGCTCAGCATGTTTCTCTCCCGTGAGGTGTCGGCGCCGGTGGACGTCGCCCTCATCGCCGGCGCAGACGGAAGCCGAGCGACCGACGCGGCTGCTACCTTTTCATCTTTCAGCGGTTGTTGCTTGGACGGTGTCGACAATCTTTACCGGAAAATCAATTAGAAATTGGAAAAATCAAGAACGGAATCAAAATGTTGAACGACGAAGAGAGAGAGAGAGAGAGAGAGAGAGAGAGTAGAAATAGCGTCAATACAGAGGTAAGAGAGAGAAAAATGGAAAATGTGGGTGGAGAGTGAAGAAGATGAAGAGTTGTGTGGGTGTGCGTGAGAGAAAGAGAATATACAGCGGGGATTTTGGGGAGGAGGAGAAATCGGGGTGATTTTGGTGGTTAGAACCTTTATGTGTAAGGAATAATATTTCATTTTGCAGAGGGTCATTTGGGAAAATGGATTTCGAGGCCGTTTGGGTGGTTACAGACTCTATGCGCGCCCAAAACACCAAAAGCTCTTGATGGCCATTTGAAATAGATCTGACTGTTTTGGTCAGATCGGACGGCAGTTGAACGCTACTTGCTGACCAGGTGATCATGACTCATCATCCAAACCTATTTCTTCAAATTTTTGCAACATTTTCTACAATATTCTAGTAGTAGTATTAAACATTTAGACAAATGATTGTTGAAAGTGAGACGAGAGATCGCTTTAATGATTTATCGTCAAATTTTTTTTATGAAAATTGAACAATAATCATTTACTTATTTCTTATATCAGCAACGCTATTAAATTTTGTGACAACAATAGTCACAATATTATAGTCATCTTACTACATTTTCTGTTTTTAAGCATTCGAAACTAGTGTGAAATTTTTTCGATCACTGAAATACACTGAATCTTTCGATGAAATAATGAATGATGGTTGTAGACACATGAAATTTAATGAAGTAAATCATCTTCATTAAATGATTAAATCGACCAAGAACCCGATAAAATTGCACACGTGGCCCAAAAAGTTAACAAAGTTAGTGCGGATCCGAATATAATTTTACAAAACTTAAATTTCTTGTACATTTTTATCATTAAAAATAAAATAAATATTAAATGACAAAAATGTTCATCATGTGAATGACATGTGACCACAATTTTGATGAAAAATGTTAAATTTAACGGTGAAGGTGCAAACCGGCAGTTTTTGTCAAATTGAGGAGGTAAATTTTCGCATTTACAAGTTCGGGGTATAAATACGCTAAATTTTTTCTTCTATATTCATATTAAATTATGTAAATGTTGAATGCACTAAATAGTCGCGTTTTTACCCTAAACCTTTGGTTGCAAATTTACAATTACATGTACATGTACTAATGTAATTCACCATGCTCGACGAGAAAATCTCCATAGACCAAATTTAATTTTAGAAATTTTCTCTTTTAAAAAAGAAAAAGGTGGCTAAAAATGGGTGGCATACAGAAAACTACCATATTCAAATACACCTCACATTCTCACCCCATTCCCTGTAGCTCTAATTGTGGCTGATGATTAGGTTATGACTATTAGGGTAAAAACCATAAATTGGATAAAAATAGCAGCTATATTGAAATTAGGTAACAGCTTACAAGAAAAGATCACAATATCAGCATGAATCCTAGATAGGTTGATGGAGCTAGACCTTATACCCATATCCAACCACTCTAACACGCATCAATACATGATTGGACAATCCTAAGCTTCATTACAACCTTAATTGTTGGCTTAATTAAACTAACAGACAAGTCACGCATTCCTCACGTGAGTACTTAATTGAATATCATAACATTGCAGCCCCTTAAGCAAAAGCTTGACCTCAAGCTTTAAAATCTGGAAACCTCTGCATAAGATCATCAACTTCCTCCCAAGTAGCCTCTTCTTCTGCAGTACCAATCCACTGAATAAGCCATTTTGTCACTGCTGCATTATTCTTCTTAAACATCCCTCGAGCCAACACTTTTGCAGGATACCATCTTGGATTGTAGGGGTCCAAATCAGGAGGCAAGTGAGCTGCTATTACAGCTGCATCACCAAGCTTCTTCTTGAGCAATGAGACATGAAAAACTAGATGAACTTTAGCAGTAGCTGGAAGTTTGAGCCTATATGCTACTTTCCCAATTTTCTTTTCAATCTGGTAAGGTGCATAATATCTTGGAGATAGCTTATGGAAGAGTCTTCTGTGAATAGATTGCTGCC
The DNA here is from genome assembly GCF_933775445.1 of Argentina anserina. NCBI lineage: Eukaryota > Viridiplantae > Streptophyta > Magnoliopsida > Rosales > Rosaceae > Argentina > Argentina anserina. The sequence goes on along the minus strand of NC_065878.1, from coordinate 16,043,001 downwards.
TATATGGATGTAACTTCAAATAAACCCAATCACCTTGATTAAATTCCCTCTCAGTGTGCCTCTTATCATAGAACGGTTTCATCCTTGCTTGTGCAATTTGTAAATTCCTTTTCAACACAGCCAAAAGAGTATCCATATCCCTCAGTTGTTGATCAACAACATCCACATAGGTTGACCCTGGCACATAAGCTCTCACCACTGGAGGCGCATACCCATATAAAGTCTGAAAAGGTGTCATGCCAATGGCAGAATGAAATGAGCTATTGTACTAAAACTCAGCCCAGGGTAGAGCTTCACTCCATGACTGAGGTCTCTCTCCAACTACACATCTTAAGTACTGCTCCAAGGTTCTATTGAGATTTTCAGTTTGGCCATTTGTTTGAGGATGATATGCTAAACTCTTGCATAAAGTGGTACCCTGTGTAACTCAAAGAAAGTGGACCAAAAACTGCTCAAAAATATAGGGTCTCTGTCAGAAATAATGGAGTCTGGCATTCCATGTAACTTGTAGATTCCATTAACAAATTGTTGAACCACTGAGGCTGCAGTATAAGGATGGGCTAAAGGTAAGAAATGAGCAAACTTGGTAAATCTATCAATGACCACCATGATAACTGTATAACCATTAGAGCCTGGTAATCCCTCAATAAAATCAAGTGAAATACAACTCCAAGCCCTCTCAGGAATAGAGTTTGGTTGCAGCAACCCTGGTGGTAACACTGTCTTTTAATGGTTCTGTACAAAATGTTTGACATCAGAATGCATACCTGGCCAAGCAAACACCCTTGACACATTTTTCATAGTTCTATGTCTTCCAACATGACCTCCTTGATAACCATTGTGCAACTCACCAATGATTTTACTCCTCCAATTGTCACACTTTGGCACAAAAACCTTGGTTTTGTATAACAGTTGATTATTGACCAGTTTATAGTTAGGATGTTGAGTTTCATCTGCTGTTACCTCTTCAATAATTTTTTTGGCTTCATCATCTTGCAAACATGCATGTTGAATCTTAGCAACAAAATTAGAGACTGGTGAAGAAACTCCAAATATTGCTTGCAGGGACAAGTACTTTGTAATCATCCCAGTCTCATCTGTTTCTAGACTCTCCCTCCTGGACAAAGCATCTAAAGCTGCATTGTGCTTGCCTGGTTTGTAATAGATTAAATAATTATAGCCAGCTAGTTTGAGTAACCATTTATGCTGAGTTGGAGTTTGAATCTTCTGCTCCAAAAAATATTGGATGGTCATATGGTCTGTATAGATTCTAAAATGATTGCCAAGTAAATATGGCCTCCAATGCTGTACTGCAAAAACAACTGTCATCATCTCTTTGTCATAGATTGAAAGAGCAACATGTCTTGGAGCCAATGTTTTGCTCAAATAAGCCACAGGATGACCCTATTGAGATAAAACTGCCCCAATTCCAATCCCTGAAGCATCACATTCAACACAAAACTCCTTGGAAAAATATGGTAGGGCCAAAACTGGTGTGTTCATCAATGCATGTTTCAAGGTTTCAAAAGCCCTAATAGATGCTGGAGTCCACTAAAACCCTCCTACTTTCAACATGTCAGTGAGTGGCTTTGCAATTAAACCAAAATGTCTCACATATTTTCTGTAATACCCAGCTAATCCTAAAAACCCTCTCAAGCCCTTCAAAGTGGTTGGTTTCTTCCAATCCCTGATACATGCAATCTTTTTTGGATCCACTGAAACTCCCTGAGCACTAATCACATGCCCCAAATATTCTACTGCATCCACTCCAAAACTGCATTTACTCATTTTAATTTTCAGCTCATTTTGCTGCATTATTACAAACACCTTCTCCAACATATCCACATGAGCTTCTAAGGTTTTACTATATATCAAGATTTCATCAAAAAATACTAACACACCATGCCTTAATAAATTCCTCAGAACCTCATTCATAACTAACTGAAATGTTGCTGGTGCATTGGTGAGACCAAAAGGCATCACTAAAAATTCATAATGCCCATTGTGTGTTCTGAAAGCTGTCTTGCTCACATCTGCAGGGTTCATTCTTATTTGGTAGTATCCAGACCTAAGGTCAAGCTTGGAAAAAATCCTAGCTCCACAAACTTCATCTAGTAACTCATCAACTACTGGAATAGGATACTTATCCTTAACGGTTGCAGCATTGAGTGACCTGTAATCAACACACATTCTCTAAGTTTCATCCTTCTTTTTAACCAACAACACTGGAGAAGAAAATGGGCTCTTGCTAGGCCTTATCACACCATTGTCCAACAACTCTTGAACAATCTTTTCAATTTCTGATTTTTGGAAATGAGGATACATGTAGGGCCTAACACTGAGGATTGAACAATTTTGAATATTTGTCCAAAACAGCTTGAATTTCTGGGTGAACTTGGTTTTGTTCTCTGATGCACCATGAGCTGGTAGTATTTGTAATAGTATAGCTTCCCTCTCTTTTCTAATTAACTTGGTCATCGCCTTGCTACTAATCATAGTAGCTTCAGTTGATGCTAGTCCATGTAATAGATACTCACTTCCTTTCACTGTGAATTTCATCCTCATTAGCTCAAAATTCCAAATAATATCTCCCAAAGTTTTCAACCAAATTGTGCCCAACACCACTTCACATCCATTTACTGGTAACACATAAAAATCATGCTCAAATTCAAAGTCCTACAACTGAAGAGAAATGTTTACCTCCCCTTGTGTTTTAACTCGAGCACCACTTGCCATAGCCACATTTAAAGGAGTCAAATATGTTACTTTAGTCTTGCTACCCTTCAGCAAATTAGGATGAATGAAATTATGTGTTGCACCTGAATCAATAAGTACATGTATCATTCTACCATTGATAATCAATCCACCCTTCAACTGCATAGTATTAGAATGTGCCCCTCCTATAGCTTGCAAACGAATCAGTGGCTCATCTAAATCAACCAGGGGAGCTGCTTCCACTAGTTCAGTTTGTTCTTCCTCTGATCCACATTCTATATCATTATGGATGATCTCCAAACTCATTAATTGACCTTTCTTCATGCATCTATGTCCTTCCTTGTAAGGCTCAGGACAAAAATAGCACTCCCCATTAGCCTTCTTGGCAGCAAATTCTGCTTCAGTTAACCTAACTCTGGTGACTCCCTGGTTATTTTGTGCTCCAGCTTGCTGATTGTAGTTGGAGTTGTAGGGTTTACCAGGGTGATTGTAGTTGATATTGTAGGGTTTAACAGGGGTACTTGCATGTGTAGGCTTATGTGAATTACTACTTGCAGAAGTGCCTGCATAGGTACTTTTGAAATGACTGAGCTTGTTATGCTACTACTTTGCTCCTCTTTCAAATAACCTAGCTAAGTCACAAGCTTCATACAACGTTCTAGGTTTCATGGCATGCACCGCAGTTTTGATTTCATCCTTGAGACCTTCTATAAAGCAAGACAATAATAACTCTGCAGGGAAACCATGAGCTCTTCTAGACAACTTGGTAAAATGTTCCATATATTTTTCCACTGTACCTGTTTGATTCATCCTGGCTACAGCTACCTGATATTCTGATCTGTTATAAGCACTAAACTCACGCATGAGTGAGTCACTCAATCCTTGCCAAGTGCTAGGAAACTCATGTTTAAACCTATACCACCTGTCAGATGCTTTGTCAGTGAGATGCATAGTGGCTATAGAAAGCTTCCTTTCCTCTAGAATTTGGTAGAACTCAAAGTATTGTTCTGCCTTATTTAACCACTCAACAAGATCACCACCACTGAAAGTGCCAAACTCAAGTCTCATTTGTTTCATAGTTGGCAAATTAGGGTCACCCACTGGCTGAGCATGGCTTTGAAAGTAGTAGGGGTTGAAAAATGGTTGAGCATAAGCCATTTGAGGTTATGAGTTGTTGGGAAACGTTTGAGTAAATGTCATTTGTTGTTGTGAGCCATTTGGAAGTGGATGGTTACCCACACCATTGGTTTGGTTCGGTTGAACCTTGGTTGGTTGTGGCTTAAGTGGTATGGAAGTGTTTACTGAGGTGTTGTATGGAGTTTTGTTAAACGAATTTTGGCGGTCGATGGAAGTGGAGTAGTTGTTCTTTTGGGTAGGGGAGCCCAAAGGCAAAGAGGAGGTGGTTGTGGTGATATAAACTGAGCAAAATTGCCAAACATAAGAATGCCATAAGGAAACATGTAAGGATAAGCTTCAGGATTGACCATATTAGCACTGAATTGAGCATGTGTCTCAGTTGGTAAAGGTGCAGAAAAACTAGATAAACCATCACCATTCATGGAATTCACTCCTATCGGTTTGTTAAACACAGATTTAGGTTTAACTACTAGGTTCTTATTGCAGCCCACAGAAGCAAATTCCAACAAATCATCAACAACATCATGAATCTCAGCCTTATCACCAGTATGATCAACAAAAATATTATCTCTAGGTGAAAAATTACCCTCACAACGAGCCATGGTTGAAGAGGTAGTTGAACCCCCCTCCGCAAGTAGCACACCCTTTTGCGGAGTAAACACCACCTGTGTTACACTCGATTAACCCATGCTAGGTTTGAGCTATGCAAGTTGTTGTTGAATCCCTTCCATCATCATCGTTTGAAACTGCTGCAGCTGAGCCTGCATCGAGGACTTCAGATCTGCAAGTTGCGCGTTAGTCTCATCCAGCTGAGCATTCGTGGCCTCACGATGAGCTTGCAACTCCATTTTGAACTGGAGGAGGTCATCAGAAACAACGCCGTCGTCGGAAGCACGAGGAGAAGCAGGTTGACCCCCCTTCGCCCTCAAATTCGCCATGATTGTAGGCTCTGGATACCAAATATTAGGGTAAAAACCATAAACTGGATAGAAATAGCAACTATATTGAAATTAGGTAAAAGCTTACAAGAAAAGATCACAATATCAGCATGAATCCTAGATAGGTCGATGGAGCTAGACCTTATACCCATATCCAACAACTCTGACACGCATCAATACATGATTAGACAATCCTAAGCTTCATTACAACCTTAATTGTTGGCTTAATTAAACTAACAGACAAGTCACGCATTTCTCACGTGAGTACTTAACTGAATATCATAACAATGACTTATGACTATTACCCCACTTTCCATAAGCCTCGCCCTAAACCCAACTCGACGGCAAAGCTCTAGTCTCTCTTTAGCTTCCCAAAGTTGCCTAACAATCATACATAGTAGTAGTTAGTAAACCATGCACACAATGTGTTCGACCAAATGCCCAACTGAAAACGGATGCTTACATACTACACACCTTTATTCTTTAGAGCTGATTGCATAGTGACATCGGTGAATGTTGGATGACTTGATCTCCATGAGTATAAGATGGCCGAGGCTTCTTTCACCCACAAACCTCTCCCAAATCATACGTATGCAAAAGAACCCATTAACAGCTCTCGAAATTTTCAGTGAGGCACAATCCAAGTACCCCAATTACCGTCATAATGGTCCAGTTTACGCCACCATGATTGACATACTTGGAAGCTCCGGCCGAATTGCTGAGATGAAGGAAGTCATTAATCAAATGAAGAATGACTCCTGTGAATGTAAGGATTCGGTGTTTGTAGCTGCAATCAAGACCTACGCGAGAGCAGGGCAGCTGGACGAGGCGGTGTCACTATTTAAGAACCTTTTGCAGTTCAACTGTGTGAATTGGACGCAGTCTTTTAGCACCCTGGTAGAGATTATGGTCGAAGAGTCCAGGCTTGAAGAGGCTTGTCGCCTTTTCGTGGAGCATTGCTGTGGGTGGGAAGTGGGCTCAAGGGTTCGGTCTTTGAATTTGCTTATGCTTGCTTTGTGCAAGAAGGGTCGTTCAGATATTGCATTGCATGTTTTCCAAGAGATGGATTATCAGAGCTGCAATCCGGATAGGGAGAGTTACCGGATATTAATGAGAGGGTTGTGCGAAGATAGGAGGCTGAATGAGGCGACTCATTTGTTGTATTCGATGTTTTGGAGGATTTCTCATAAGGGTTGTGCTGAGGATATTGTAATATAGAACCTTGTTGGATGCCTTGTGTGATTATGGGAAGATTGAAGAGGCTGTGGAAATTCTTGGTAAGATTTTAAGGAAGGGGCTGAAGGCACCTAAGAAGTTTCGCCACCAACTGGATCTTAGATGGTATAATTATGGGGTAAACACAGACGGCATCAAATGTGTGATCAATGAGGCTCTGGTCAGAGGAGGGAATCCCAGTTTGGTGAGCTATAGTGCTATGGCAATCGATCTTTACAACGAAAATAAGATCATTGAGGCTGACGCAGTACTAAACGTAATGCAGGATAGGGGCTTCAGGCCAACATTTGTTGTTTATGGAGCAAAGGTGGCCGCATTAGGTAAGGGGAGGAAAGTTGTTGAAGCAGTGGAGGTGATTGAAAAGGAAAGGAGATGGTGAGGGCGAATTGTGTTCCAACTGTGAAAGTGTTCAGCACTGTGGTGAGAGGCCTTTGTCATGAAAAGCAATCAGTTCTGGCTCTTGAGTTTTTGAAGAAGATGGAGAAGCAGGTGGGATGTGTAGCTGACAAGGAAACTTACAGCGGTTTAGTTGATGGGCTTTGTTCCGAGAGTAGGTTTCTCAAAGCAAGCCAAGTAATGCAGGAAATGCTTATCAAGTCGAGATTGCCTTGCGCCGAAACCTACACACTAAGGTAATTAGGGGGCTGTGTTCATTGGGAAGGCAATATGAAGCTGTTATGTGGTTGGAAGAGATGATAAGTCAGGCAATACTACCACAATATACTGTATGGAATTCATTGGCAGCATCTGTCTGTTGCAACATTGCTAATATTGAGGCGTGCTCTGGGGTCTATTACCGGCTTAAGTGTTCTTGCTCAATGTAAATTTCTGTAGTTGAGGATTTCAACAGTCTTTCTTATTTTTGTTATAGACCTGTGAATATGTAATCCGAAACAATAAGCTTGATTCGATTTTTGTTATGGAAGTGTGACACCTGTTAACAGTTTCTGGCTAAAGATCTTTGTGCATTAAACAAATTGGAAATTCGCAGTTAAGAGAATGTGTTATTCAAATCATGATTATGCTTGAACTACAAACTTCACGAGTCCTGAGCTCTCTAGCCAATGTTGAAGAGACCGTAAGATCAACAGATACATCTGCGTCGCTATATAAACTCCAAGTACACACTACTGATCTAAATCTACTTCAGAAATTAGAAATGTACATAAATCTCATATCAAGTGTTATGTGATGATTCCAAGCTGATAAAGTTCGTTCTCTGCAGCGACTTCCAATTAATTCTCTACACCTGAGCAAAGAGAACAAACAAAAAAATCCATTAGGCTCATCAAACAAAGATAGCTTGTAATGGCAGACACTGAAACTATAGAAACCCCATTTGTGGAAAACAAATGCTATACAAACCCCAATCCAATGAAAGGAAACATGCACCAAATGAGATGTAAAAGGCAATATGAAGGGAATACTAAGAAGACAATAAATCGAAATATTGCCATATGTAAATTGAGGCAGAGAGATCTTGTCACCTTTTGTTTCAGTACTCCAGCAAAACACTTCAATTAATCGTCATCATCGGAGCTTGCCTCATCGCTACTATACTCACTACTATCATCGTCTTGATCCAGAATATCAAGCTGAACATGCTGAACCTGTATTGTTGCAGGTGGATTATGTATTCCTTGAGGGGCATTACCCCGTACTTGTGTGGGTAAAGAGTCCAATGGCACTGGATCTCCAGGCTTCCATCCAGGTGGGGGCGCTGGAATTGTGAAATTTGGAGGTAGTATTCCCTGAAGTGGAGCCATTCCAGCTTGTTGATTGTATTCTGTTGGTTGTGGAGGTGGGGGCTCCATTATTGCATCAAATGTTTTCTCTTCGCTCTCAACTGTCTTGGGTAATCCCACATCAAGGTTTGCAAAATGGTACAGCTGAGAAGCACGCATTTGCTCATCCTGTGGGGCAGGTGGGAGTGCTGCACGAAGAGGAGCTTGTCCGGCACCAAAATCTGGTGGTGCAAAGGTTGTGTAGCTTATCCGGTGAGCATATGACATAATATCCGACAACTTCAACTTAGAAGCAACAGTAGTAGTGCATGAAGATTCCTCATCATCTGCATCATCCTCCTCCTGTTTCATCCTTTTGGGGCGCCGAAAGTCTGAGTAGTCATCAACCAGGTTATCAAGAATCTGCTCGGCATCCTTAAGTTTCTTTGAAAATGCAAGAAGTGCAGCATCCTTGGATCGTATCTCACGCGCAATTTTCAGCTTAGAGTCCTGAAGATCAAGTATATCCTGGAGCTTGGCAACAGCCTCAAAGAGCTGAGTTTGGAGCACCGAGAACTGGGCCAAGATTTCTTTGATGGAGGACGGATTAGAGTCGACCGCAGTTACAGGAACTGATTGGCTTTGGGAAGGCAGGAAGGTAGGGAGCGAGCCACGAAATGCATTGACCCAGAGGGATCGGTTAGGCGAAACTTCAAACAGCTTGGAGGCTAGAGAGGCCATTTGGACAAGAAGGGACTGTGCTCTAGGGAGAGGTGGGAGGAGAGAAATAAGAGTTGAAGAAGCATTGGATTGCAGTGAAGTTGGTTTTGGAGGATTAGGGTTTTGCAGAGATGGTGAAGTGGGATTTGCCAGGCCTAGCCTAGCTGGGGATTGCACAATCTGATGTTGAGTCAAATTGGAGTTCATTTCTTTCTTTAAACAACACTACCAACAGAAAATTGAATACATATTCAATAAGTGATAGATAACATGAACTTTATTGAAGCTGAAACCCCTAATTTCTCTCAAACTATAAACCCTAAATCAAACCTAACCCAAATCTTCTGCAAGAGTTATACTAATTCAAACCTAACCCAAATCTTCTGCAAGAGTTATACTCATCCAAAATTGAGGAACAGCCCAAGTGACCAAGTCAATATCAATGAGGAATTAGCACAAGAGTCACTCGGAACTAAAATTCTATCATAACATTATCTAAGCTATAATCCCTAACTTCTACACAACCCTAAACACCAAATTAAACTCAAAAGACATAAAATTGAGGATTGAAAAGAGCCAAGAACAGCAAGAACAATGAGGAAGAAGCAGGAGAGTGTTACCTCAGTTGACTTTTTGAGCAACTGAGCTTGACCCTGGTTCAAGGTTGGGATTCTTATGCAAGCAACGCTTCATTGAGTTCAATAGCAGGGACTACCTTCACCGTATGCATATCAAGTTTCAGAGACTGAACCCATTCTTGAGGAAGAAGTTGAAGCTGGAAACCTTGGTGACCTTTTTTCTTCTTCTGGGACTAATTGACTAAGTCACAAAGAAAGTTGAAGAAAAAGATAAGAAGACATAAAACAAAAAGTTCCATTGCCGGGAATCGAACGCGGGTCTCCTGGGTGAAAGCCAGATATCCTAACCGCTGGACGACAATGGATCACTTGCTCGTGTAGCTCTGCATAACCTATATTATGTAGATTAATTTATCAATGCATTGAACAATTTGTATTAAAATTCAAGTGTAAATCCTTAAAACTTGACTATATGAACTCATTTTCATAATTTCATTGGATTCAAGGACAAAATTTAGAACTGTAAATTACATACATCTTACTATATATCAAAAGGAGCACAAATGCTTACTCGTTTATAACAATTAAAAGTCTATGTCCATATACAACTATCCTAGTAGATACTATATAGGGCAATATAGCCAAAGCCTGAAAATAAAACAAAAAACTTGATTTTGTACTTTCTCCTCACCTTAGGGTCTAGGATTAGGTAGTAGTGTAGTACTACAGTGTATAGAACAAATAGCTCTTGATCTCGTTCAATCATAGTAGAGACTCGTATTCAACGTATGTATAATGTACTCTCGTTTAATTTCCAGATATCCAATATTTCAAATTTCATTATATTAAATTTAAATATTATATATCCCAAATAAAAAACACACTAGACCAAAGTCCACAAATCAAATTTGGCAATCTTATAATCACGGAAGACATTTACATCTGAATCCACATCATCGATGTGCCACCGAAAAAAGAAGAAGATAATCATATGACATCGCCGGCACCTCAAGTGCTACGATCACTTAAAACCCGTCGAAGCCGTCACAATGGTCACATAGAAGAATTTCCAACTTTATACAATTCGGGAAAAAAAAGATAAAAGAAAACAGAATTTCATAGGGGTATAATTAAAGTTACAGAATACATCAATGATCGCACCGTAAAAAATTCGTGCCGAAAGAGACGAGACCCCTCCATCTCAGGGTCCACTCTCCAGCCAGTAAAAGAAAGATTACAGCCGAAGCAAACCTACCAAACTCTCTCTCAGAAATGGACTTCATCTCCCTCCTCGTCCCTTTTTTCTTCCTCAAGCTTGTCATCAAATTAAAGCACCACCCCCATTTCCACTTCCTTCATCATTAATCTTCTCCCCCCCCCCTCCCCCCATTATATCCATCTCCACATTCTCAACTCCCCACTTCTAACTTCTCAAAATTCTATAACCCAGCCATGTCAGCTCTCGCGACCCCGGCCCGGTCAGTCTTACCCGACCCGCGTACCAAACCCCGAAAAAAGACCACCCCGGAGAAGCAGCTGCAGCAGCCCATCGACGAGGCCACGCTCGACAACCCGGATCTGGGCCCGTTTCTGCTCAAGCTCGCCCGGGAGGCGGTCGGGTCCGGCGAGAACCCGAACAAGGCGCTGGACTATGCCCTCCGGGCGGCGAAGTCGTTCGAGCGGTGCTCCGGTCCCGGGCTTGACCTGGCCATGAGCCTTCACCTTGTGGCGGCGATTTACTGCAGCTTGGGGAGGTTTGAGGACGCGACTCGGGCTCTGGAGCGGTCCATTGAGGTTTCGGATGCGGAAAACGGGTCGGATCATGCGCTGGCGAAATTCTCGGGGTACATGCAGCTGGGGGATACGTACTCCATGCTGGGGCAGCTCGAGCGGTCTATAGTGTGTTACGGGTCGGGCTTGAAGATCCAGATGGATACTCTGGGGGAGTCCGACCCGAGAGTTGCAGAGACTTGCAGGTACTCAATAATCACTTATGTCTTCGGTTCATTTTAGCTTGTGATGATTTGAACTGCTACATTGCGCCTGCTGTAGTGTTGCTGTTGATAGTAAAGACTAGGAGCTGTGGGGGCCCCACTACTGGCTCATTGGATTTTTAGGGAGATTTTAGTTTGTTGCATAGGGATGTGTGATGCTCACAGTTTGATTGGTTTGGTGGTGTTTAGTTTATTTCTGGTAATCTGTGTTTAATATTAGGATTAGGAGACTAAATAATCTTATTATACTAAGGCCTTGCTGAAGCAACTTTGGAATTTAACCTTAGAAATCATGTAACATTGTAATTTCTGAAATTTACTGCACTGGCTACTGAAAGCTTAAAGCTTCTGTCTTTTTTATTTTAACTGTTGAACAAGAGTTTGGTGCAGTAAGTTTGAAACTGGTGTGAAGTTGACACAAACTGACAGTACTTATGTCGTATCGATTAGGTTCATTGTAATAGTTTTTCGTTATTTCGTGTTGTGCAGTGTGAAGTATGTAGTAAATTATTAACTAGCTGTAGTATGTTTGCTGCTTAACGTGAGTGAACAAATAATGATTATGATGAGTTGCTGAGAAGTGATATTGGAAATGGCAGGTACCTAGCAGAGGCGCATGTCCAAGTTATGCAATTTGATGAAGCGGAGAACTATAGCATGAAGACGCTTGAAATTCACAGGGAGCACAAGGGACCTGCGTCAATTGAAGAAGCAGCTGACCGTCGTCTTATGGCTCTCATCTATGAGGCAAAGGGAGATTATGAATCTGCGGTCGAGCACCTTGTCCTTGCTAGCATGCTAATGATTGCCAATGGGCAAGACAATGAGGTTGCTGCTATTGATGTGGGCATTGGCGACATTTACCTGTCTCTCTGTCGCTTTGACGAAGCTGTTTTCTCCTACCAGAAGGCGCTCACAGTCTTTAAGTCCACTAGGGGAGAAAATCACCCTTCTGTGGCATCAGTTTTTATTCGCCTTGCGGATCTGTATTACAAGACAGGGAAGTTAAGAGAGTCTAAATCTTACTGTGAGAATGCCTTGAGGATATATGCAAAGCCTTTGCCTGGAGTTGTCTCCGAGGAAATTGCCACAGGGTTGACTGAAATTGCAGCTATATATGAAGCTGTGAATGAGCCTGAAGAAGCACTAAAACTCTTGCAAAAGGCTATGAAGTTATTAGAAGATACCCCTGGACACCGGAGCACTATTGCAGGAATAGAAGCACAGATGGGTGTTATGTTCTACATGGTTGGGAGGTTTGGGGAAGCTTGGAGTTCGTTGGACAGTGCCATTAAGAAGCTTCGCGCTAGCGGGGAGAAGAAATCAGCCTATTTTGGTATTGTTCTGAACCAATTGGGATTGTCTTGTGTGCAGTTGTACAAATTAGATGAAGCGGCTCGTCTTTTTGAAGAAGCAAGGGATATACTTGAGCAGGAGTGCGGTATTTGTCACTTGGATACTCTAGGGGTATTTAGCAACCTTGCAGCAACTTATGATGCCATGGGAAGGTAACTGATCTTTCATATCCATATAATCTTAACATTTTTCTTTTCTTAATTTATATGGCCAAGGTCCAATAGTTATGGTTCTTCTGTATGTATGGATGCCACTGTAATGTTTATCTTCTCTTGGCAAGTTTCTCGTTCCCCTTTTCATCATTTTACAAAATTCTCTACTTATCATTACAGGGTAGGGTCTGCAATTGAAATATTAGAGTACATTCTGAAGGTGAGGGAAGAAAAGCTCGGGACAGCAAATCCAGATGTTGATGATGAGAAGAAACGATTAGCTGATCTCTTGAAAGAAGCAGGAAGGGTGCGGAACAGAAAGGGAAAATCGCTTGAGAATCTCATTGACAGTTCCAATTCCCAAAGGATGAAGAAGGATGGAATGAAGAGGTGGTCTGGAACTAGTTACTAAACTTGACCAAAATTGGCTACCTCCTTTGGCACTTGGTTGCTTACTGCCAGTTTCATTATTTATTCGATTTTGTAGATATCATTTTAGTAGAAAGCTTATGTGATTCACTTCCCTGTAATTCCCAAGTCACCCACTTGTATCTTGGATGTTTTCTTCAAAATATTTAACACGCATGTATCTGAAAACCAAACTAGGTGGGTTGTAAATTTGTTATTGTAGATTCGATCAAATTTAAATTCTGGAACATGTTGCAAGAACATACCTATACGAGCATGTTGCTATGAAAGGAAAGATATAAAATTAGAATAACACCCAACTTTCAAGACAAGCTTTGAAAAGAAACCCACACATTTTTCTTTTAATCTATATCCAATTCATGTGGGCAACATTTCTTTTAGAGTGATTATGCATATAGACTAAATATTGAATAACTTATGGTGAAAAAATTTGACTGAAAAATGTGTTAAAATTTATAACTTCACTATGTAATTTCACGTTCACTCTGGAAAATGATTGTATATGTGCACTTATTGTAATTGTGCATTGTAGCAGCTATTGCACATACACAAGAAGATTGTTCTGATAGATTGCCTACGTACCCCTTTTGAGGAATCAAACTGACCGTAGTTCATACCGGATTTTGTGTCATTGAATTTTGACACATTTATTTATTTTAGGTCCTGTGCCTTTTTGTTGCAAAACCTAACTTCGAGTAATCGATGTAAGCACCCATGTCTCTGAGCTGAAATATAAGACGTGCTTCTCGATTTTGGTCCGCATTCGATGAAAACTGAATGGGCTCAAACATTTCGACGAAGGGTCCAATAGTTATCTCAGTTTTCTTTCTTTTCATTCACACGTGACACGACAGACTTCATTTTTTTTTCTCCTTCCTTGGTTCCTCTGTTTCCTTCTTCTTCTTATTGAAGAAAAGCCATAAATAAGATATGATGCCGACGCTAGCAGAATTTGGAACCCCGTCATTCAAGAGAAAAGAAAATGCGATCTGGAATGCTGGTTTGGAAGCTATGTCTTCTTTTGTAGAATCAGGCAATCAGCACCATGGTGCCCAACATGTGTTCGATGAAATGCCAAAAAGGAACTTTGCAGCAATTTTGACGAAGAATAGTTGGACTGAGCTTCACACTCCGCTTTAATTGTTTGAGTTTGAAGAAACAGAATGGGTTTGGAGTTCAAAGTTGACACGGATATGGAATAGCGCCATGACGCCCTCTACTTGCTCGACGAAATGCCAAGGAGAACCTCCATTCTTTTACTTTATCCCCGTCTGATAGAACTTGCGCAAAAAAAAAACTGAACTTTTCTCTTTGTGACGTTTGGTACATATTTATTATATCACTTATAATCTTGTGCAGTCTCTTGATATGTGATTGGTACTTTTTCTTCATCATTTAACTTGATTCAGTATATGCGTAATAGTTGTATAATTGGATAATTGGTCTATTGTTATTGCTTATCAGTGTTGTGTTATCTGAAATATACCACAACATTCTCCATTTGGCATGCTGTGACCACTTATTTACTCTGAAGTTTAGTTGACCATTGTACTGTGATACCATGGTAACAAGCATGTTTCATTGTTTTTGTTCCTTCAGTGAAAAAGGATCTTGAGCTTTCTCGCCGTCTTGGAGGAAGGGGTGGGAGGTGGTGAGAGTAATTATAATTTTATGACATGTTCTGACAGTAGCAGTATGTTGTAGTTAATGGTAGGGCGATAAATTGTAGCGACTGGTTGGAATTATCTACATGCTAGCAGTTTGGATCTGTATAACAGATTTAATGTTATGTATTCTTTTCAGTATGATTTTGATCTCGTCCCAACTGAAACGGGCAATGTAATTCTTGAAGATTTATTTATATATAGAAGTCTCTTGATTTATGTTGCATTTCTCTGTATGTTTTGATATCACTGATCAATATTAAATAACCCATTTCTGCATCTTGGAGGTATCTTTAGTCATCACAATTCGATAGACCTGATACGATTAGGAACATAGATAACCCCAAACCCTCGTAGGATATGGAATATCATCCAAATAGAAGTTGAAAGTCCTAGACCCGAAGACGAACACTTTTAGCGATATATGAATTTCTAAGCTGATTCGAGCTCGGCAGTTATATGTAAATCACTAAATTACAGTGAAAAAAAAAATGTAACCAATAGACAACGAACACTTTACTTCACTCGACACAGCAATGACCAGACGACGTCGTTTTAATCGTCCGAGGAATACGTATAAAACGCCCCTCTGTTGGTTTCTTCTTCCTCCAAATTCTCACTCTCACTGAATGCAACCTCCATGGTAGACTCGGACTCATCATCTACTCCCTAACGCTCTCACAAGTCCCACCTTGAGAGGACCATGGACCCCACTCTCCATCTTCCTCTCCAGATCCTCAGATCCGACCCGACCCCTCCCGCCCCTACCCGATCCGACCCGCCCGGATCCACCATCGATTGGCTCCCTGACTTCCTCGACCTCTCCTGGCTCGCCTACGCTGCCTCCTCCCTCCTCGTCCTCTCCCACTTCCCCTCCCCTCTCTCCGACCACGAAACCGCCCTCGGTCCCATTTTCCGGCAGGTTTTCGAGCTCTCCGGCGACCCCTCCTCGGCTGTTAAGGCCGTGTCGTGGTCGCCGGTGACGCCGTCGCTTGGTGAGGTCGCCGCCGCATCGGAGAATTGCGTCTGGGTGTTCTCGCATGATTCGGCTAGCTCCAAAGGTAGGTCCTTTACTTCTGTTGGTTTTGGTTACTGTGAAAATTGAGCCTGATAATCCTAAGCTTACAATTGAAAGCAGGAGTAGCTATTTTCTGCGAAAAGTTCGAAGCTTTTCGGGTTTGGCAGCTTAGAAATTGAGAGAGTTTTAGCTTGAAGTTTTGTTTGAGGTGGCTAATGAGTATTAGAGAGGTGATATCCTTATAATGAGGCAAACGGTTCAGTTCTCGGAGAATGTGGAGTGCAGTTGATGATTGGTTTACAGTTTATAAAGATCTATGCTATCTGTTTTGGTTGCTGAAAAATTGAGTGGGAATGTGAGTTTGAATTAGGTTGATAATGCTATGGTTTGGGGTAAACTGAGTGGCGTTGGCTGTTGATATGTTGATTTTAAATTTGGTAGTAATGTTGAACAGGCTTTGTGTTGGATTCTTTTGTTTCGATTGTGGTTTGGTTGTCTTAAGTATCTTAGTCGTTTTACTCATATTCAGGTTCTTTTTGTTGGAGCCAGAATGCAGTGCTTGTTAACTCTGCAAAAGTGGAGGCGATTGGATGGACAGGCTCAGGGGATGGAATTATTGCAAGTGGTGTTGAGGTGGTTTTGTGGAAAAGAGATGGTAGGTCGTGGGAAATTGCTTGGAAGTTTAGAGCCGACCAGCCTCAAAGTTTGGTCTCTGCGACTTGGTCTGTTGAAGGACCCTTTGCAACTGCTGCTTATCAGAGTAAATGGCTGATTGAAGGATTGTTGACTAAGGAGGCTAGCAAGTGTGTGTTAGTAAGCCAGCGAGATGGCAAATCTGAGTTTGTTAAATCTGAGCTGCAACATCCTCTTCCTGTCTCAATGATTCAATGGAGGCCGTTATCAGGAAAACCTTCAGGAAGAGATGCAAAGCATCCAGCAAGGCATGTGCTCCTCACTTGTTGCTTAGATGGAACTGTCAGGTTATGGTGTGAGGTTGATGACGGACGGGCAAGAAAAGTTTCTAAGGACATTAATGATCACAAAGCTACAAGGTGGTCATTTTCTGTAGCCGCTGTGATCGAGATAAACCTGGCTCTGAATGGCATTCTGGGAATTGACATTTATGTGAAGTGGGCAGCAGAAACTGGCGGTGTATACAAAGCTAGTGCAGGGGCTAAACAATTATTTTCTGCAAAAGGTTATGAACATGACCAGGTTGGTAATTGTGAATGGTTAATTGGATTCAGTCCTGGAATGATATTGACGTTTTGGGCTTTACACTGTCTCGATGATGTCTCGCCAGTAAGATTTCCCCGGGTTACATTATGGAAGACACAAGAACTACAAGTCCTGGAACGAGGAGATGTTTATAGGACTGGGCTTTCAAATAATAAAGATAGAATACCACTTAATAAAGTTGTTATATTGAGGAACTGCTTGTCGGGTCCACCAGAAGTCTGCTCTTTTATTCAGTTATTACCTTGCAATTTATTGGTTTGGTCACTGCTGTATACTCAAACATCAAATAATGTGGGGGATCTTTCCCTTAGCACACCTGGTAGGGGGAACACTTTATCATGTTCAGCTGGTGGGCTCTTGAAATTGGATGGTCATGCTGGAAGAATCTTACAAGTGGCAGTACATCCTTATAGTTGTGAGCTTGAACTTGCTGTCTCCTTAGATTCTGATGGATTACTTCTATTTTGGTTTTTCTCCACCATTTCCAACTATATTTTGGGCCGTCCGACATTACTTCCTACATGGGAAATTTGTGGGAAGCTTGCAACTCAAAGTTCATGTTCCAGATATACAAGTGTGAGGTGGGCACCGTCAATAGTAAATGAAGTAGCTGTTCTTCATATGGGACATGCTGGAGGAATTGATTGCTTTATTGTGAGAATTCATCAGAATAAGGAAGAAATGATAGAATGTCACTACTTATGCACTATACCTTTTACAGGTCATGGTCCTTATGAGGATGGGCCCAACAGTATCTCTACAATTCCTTTGCCTGCGACTTGTCATGAGATTCTAAGATGTAGTAAATTTATGCTTTTGGGTGTATGGATGAATGGGTTTGAAGCTCTTTCATGGGAAGTAACCTTACATACTTTTGATATATCTGGAAGCTATTGTGCCTGTGATTTTGAGACTGAAAATGGTCCGGAAAGTTTGCGGGCATTTGAAGGTACTTTTGCCAATATAAGATATTGCCTGAAAGTAAATGCTTGCTCATCACAGATACCTGATCCGTACATCCATGATGAGGTTACAAGTTTTGCTGTGGTCTGTCCGGGTAGTATGATGCGTATTGAAAAACATTTGGATTCTACTACTGGTCAAAGCTCTAGTTGTCCTGCTTATTTAATGGCGACAGGCTGCTCTGATGGTACTTTAAAATTGTGGAGTAGTAGAATTGATAAGCAATCAACTCCTAACATCCTGTGGGAACTTGTGGGAATGTTTTTGGCACATAAAGGCCCTATTGGCACTGTATGCTTGTCTGATTGTGGTCGGAAGATTGCAACCGTCTGCAAGAATTTTTCTTCAAAAACAGCTAGCAATCTTCATATATGGGATCCTATACATCTTGCAGGTGCAGGGTCTTTTATGTTAGAAGATACATTATCCTTTGATCAAGAACTTGTTGCTTTGAATTGGCTGCCTCTGGGAAATGGTCAGTTACTCCTTGGAGTTTGTACATCAAACCAGTTACATGTATATTCTCATGGGCGTTGTGGTGGTCAGTCTTTGTTAAACCCTGAGACATCAGTGAGAAAGAACATCTGGGTTTGCATTGCCTCTACTCATACTTTCCCTCCCATTTGTGACTTCTTTTGGGGACCGAGAGCAACAACTGTCCTTATTCATAACAGTTACTTCTGTATAAATAGTCAGTGGTTAATCCCAGTAGATAAGAAGCATCGTGCTAATGGTCAGTCAATTGTCATAGCAGATAATTGCACGGGTTCTGTGGGTGGAATGAAAGAGGACACTGTTTCTACAGTTTTCTTTGATTGTGAACGTCAACAATTTGATAAAGCGTTACTTAACAAGAGTAGAAGAGATTGCAAGTCTGGTACACTATTCAATACTAATTTGGAAAATGACCTTCTATCAAGCAACTTGTTTGTAGCAAGCTCTCAGCTAGATTGTGCTTCGGATACTAAGCTAGGTTTATGGACAATGCTTGAAGTCCTGGAGAAATTAAATGAAGCTCTGCCAATTTACCACCCAGAGGCCCTCTTTATGAATATCTATTCAGGTATCAAAATTCAGTCATTTACTAATTTTTTTAGATGAAATGGCATATTATTTTCATATTCAGAAGTTCGATGGATTAATGGATAAATGATGGTCAAAGTGTTCCGTCTGCGTGTAGAAGTTTCTCTCTCCATTATTTTGCCTTTTTCATAATAAGAATCATGTATGACCCTTTTTCAACTTTTGTTTTCTAAGTAATGTGGACGTAATTAGTTGTGTTAGTAATGCATGTATCTTTAATGTGGTTAGGAAACTGGAAGCGCGCGTATATTGCATTGAGGCATCTCAATGATTTTCTCTCTGATTCTTCTTCTGTGAGCAAGAATCACCTTCCAAAGTCTAGCAGTTTTGTTCCACAGATTTTGTTGTCAACTTTCCTTGATGAGATTATCTCAAAAGATTCAAATGACAAGGGAATTCAATGGAGTGGTGACACAGTCACCTCATCATCTCAGTTGCAGAGAGACTTTGGCCAGTTTACTTACAGTTTGGATTCTAATGCTTCCAATAATTTGTTTAGTTCATCTTCAACAAAATATGAAGTTGTTGATTTTGTTGAACATCTAGAGAAGTTGTATGAATTGGTAGCTATAACCAACACCGAGAGGATGCAGATTCTTGCTATTTTTGATCTCCTCAATGAAATGACCAATTCAAACTCTGGTTCTCCATATGAAAGTCTTGACGAACCTGGACAGAGGTATTTTCTACTCGTGACAAATTGATTTGTATTTTCTTTTGCTTTCATGAGATTGAGAACTTTAGAGTTTCAGCAAAAGATACATTTGCAGTCTAGCTGTACACTGATAACAATAACCGGACACGAGTTTATAGTCAAAGTTGAGATATTTATTATTATTGTCCAAGCTCGTATTAATTTCTTGCACAATACCAACCAAAATGCAGTGACCGACATAAAAATTCCATAAAGTTATGCTATCCTTTCCCTGCCAATTACCCTGTTTCTTCTCTTTAGATTAAATATCTGGAAGTTTCACTCACTTAGTTGAATCCTGAATTCAATCTTTCCTAGTTTTGTGTTGCAAAAGTGGGTGTAATGGTCTGCTTTGTGTTTCTTTGGATGCACAGTTGAAAAAGTTGGATGAAATCTATCCAAATTGTAGAATGTAGTTTATAACATCAACTACATATGTCATTTCTTGTCTGCTATAGGATCAAGGATGCACATTAGAAAGTTTGATGAGATGATCCAATTTGAATAGAGGTTCCCCGGTAGGTTAACCAGCAGAAGCTTGTTTTGTAACAAGTTTTCTTAGTTTGAAACAGACCTGGGCTTTCCTTCTTGCTTACATTCGGTTTTAGTGTATCGCTCCATATTCTGCAGCTTGTTACAAACTTAAAGGTCGTATATATTGGATCATTGATGATATTTATGGTGTTCGACCAAAAAAAAAAAGATGATATTTATGGTGATTATTTTTTTATGTGGTCAAACTATAAATTTTGAAAGCTGGCCTCTCTGATGAATTGTTGTTTAGTTCATATAAGATTACAATCTAAATGTATGCGACTTATCTTGAAAATTTTGGTCAGATCATTATTCTTAATTTTTTGAAATTCACATTTATATCATTGTTCTTAAGAATATATTAGTGAATCTAACATTTATTTTTGTTCCTTTTCTCTGTGTGTGTGTGTGTGTATACATATACTCATTTATCCTCCAAATGCTCCTTTTTAGGTTCTGGATTGCATTGAGGTTTCAGCAACTACTATATTTCCGGAAGTTTGGTAGTTCAGTATCCTTGGAGGAATTGGTTGTTGACTCCAGGTTATTTGGATGGGCCTACCACTCTGATTGTCAGGAAAATTTGCTTGGATCTTTCCTACCCAATGAACCATCTTGGCAAGAAATGCGGAATTTGGGTGTAGGATTTTGGTTTACAAATACAGCACAACTCCGTTCAAGGGTAATCCTTCTGTTTTTGATATTATGACATCATGCACAAAACAAAAAATGGCTTTTCTCTACCTTTTTACTTCACCAGAGAAGCTGGTTGTTTCCCTTAAAGTTTCCTGAATGAGTTTGGTTTTAACATGCTCAAAAAGGCATATATTGATGTTAGGAACTACAAGTAATCCATAATTACTGCTGTTGCTGTTTTGTCTATCCATTCATTTTTAGTGGGATATTGAAAAAATGATGTTGACCATATCAAGGCAAGAAAATTTTGGTTTCGCATAATGAGGTGTAAGTTTTGAGAAGTTAGTTAGTTTTGTTACCAATTTTTCAATGTGTTTATAATATATTGTTTACTTATGCTCCTCATTTATGATATACAATACAGTAATTTAAATTCTCTTCCATGATATAAGCAGTTATAAACTTTGGTTTATTTTTTTTTGAAAGACAGTATTAACACTTCTTTCTTTTCACTGTAGATGGAGAAATTAGCAAGGTTGCAATATCTGAAGAGGAAAGATCCTAAGGATTGTGCATTGCTGTATATTGCACTGAATAGAATTCAAGTTCTATCAGGACTTTTCAAAATTAGTAAGGATGAGAAGGACAAGCCTTTGGTCGCCTTTCTTTCACGAAATTTTCAGGTGCTTATAAGTTACTAGCTGTTAATACATGGATATTTTATAAGAAAATCACAATTGTTCTAAAAGGATGCATAACTTCACTTTCTTGTTTAAAACCTTCTGTTTTGAACGAACTACTCATGTCTATAATGATGCCACCCTGATCCCCCC
The DNA here is from genome assembly GCF_933775445.1 of Argentina anserina. Classification (NCBI taxonomy): domain Eukaryota; kingdom Viridiplantae; phylum Streptophyta; class Magnoliopsida; order Rosales; family Rosaceae; genus Argentina; species Argentina anserina. Next base: position 16,021,358 of record NC_065878.1, on the reverse strand, counting down.
CCTCTCTCTCTCTCTCTCTCTCTCTCTCTCTCTCTCTCTCTCTGAGATAGTCATCATTTTCTTATCAATATTCAATCTTATTAGTGTATCCACATAATCTTCCTACAGGAAGAGAGAAATAAGGCAGCTGCCTTGAAGAACGCATATGTTTTGATGGGTAGGCATCAACTGGAATTGGCTGTTGCTTTCTTTCTGCTTGGAGGTGATACTTCTTCTGCTGTCAGTATTTGTGCGAAGAACCTTGGGGATGAACAGCTTGCTGTTGTAATTTGCCGGCTTACTGAAGGGCGTGACGGACCATTAGAGAGACACCTAATTTCAAAGTCTCTACTACCATTTGCAACTGAGAGGGGGGACTCCTGGTTAGCTAGCCTTCTGGAGGTGCCTATTTTTAATAATCCTAAGTATTTCTCTTTTGGAGGACATGGTCACTATCTGTGAGACAGTCCTGCATTTTCAGTTTTCATGCCTCACAGATGACTCATTTATTTGCAGTGGGAGCTGGGAAACTACTGTCAATCTTTTATAAAAATGCTTGGACTCCAGATAAATTCTGCAACGGAAATGTATGCTACTTTATCCAATGGTGGTGCTTTTTCAGACCCAAATGTTGGCCTGTATTGTCAATTGCTAACAACCAAGAACAGCATGAGGAATGCTATAGGGGAGCGAAATACTGCAATCCTCGGTAGGTGGGCAGCATTTATGACAGCTAGTGCCTTAAAGAGATGTGGACTTCCAGTAAGTTTACATTTGATACGTTCATGCAATTGTGTTGGATTATATATGCTGGGTGATTTACATGTTATTCTGAATATTCTTATTTATATGAATTTATGCTATGTGTTCCATTATTACAAGGATATGTGATTAATCTCTTTCGTACTTTTTTAAGCTCGAAGCTTTGGAGTACCTTTCATCTCCCACAACCAATGTTGGAGACACAAATCAAGGGACTGTATCAGATATTGGAGATTTTGAGAAGCTTCATGGAATTCTGAATCCTTCTCCAAAGAATTCTTCATATTGGTTTTCAAGTAATGTGGCTTTCCATCTGGAGTTCCATGCCCGATTAGATTTGGCACTTCAATACTTTTCAACGTTGATAAGAGAGCATCCAAGTTGGCCAGCTACTGTTTTTGCATCTTTCAGAGCTAATTCACATACAAATGAGTGCGAGAATCATGAACATGTAATCGTTCTTCAGAGTTTCCGCCAGAAATTACTCACAGCAGTTCATCACTTGGAACAAAAGTTTTCAGTGGTTGCTATTGATCTGATGAGCATGGTACATTCCCAGACTATGATATTAAGATGTTTAATTAGCTTATCTTGCATGCAGTGATTTTATATTTCCAGGCGTGACCTTATAATCTCCACTTGTCAATTTTGCAGGTCTACCTTTCACTGTACAATCGTGGGCTATGGTTTGTTGGATATGAAATATTAAATGCGTATATTTCTCAAGATGAAGATCTCGATAAAAGCCAGATATTTAGATTCCAACTGTATCCTCAAATGCATAAGCAACTTTTGAAGGCTACCCGAGAAACCTCCCTTTTATGTTCACGCGTTATTACTGCCTGCGGCATAACTTGCTTTAAACTGAAACCAGATTGTTTAGAAAACAATGTGTCTGGTGATAGTGGATGTGCAAGCTTAAATGCTAGGGAGTATTATTTTCAAGGTGTTATACTGTCAATTCGGAGTTTAAAGAGTGCTTTACAAATTATTTCTGTCTCATCTACTGAAGACCTCATCATGGAACCCCTTATCATCATTGATTGGATTGAGTATTTTGTACAGTTTGCTTATGCATGGGTTAAAAATAACTCAAAAGCTCTCTTCTTATTGATCCAGCCACTTCTGATCACATTTACCAATGGGCATACACCTTATGAAGTTGATTTGCTGGATCTGAAGAAAATCCTTCCCCAGATTGCAGAATCAGTGGCCCAAAATTGTTTGATTGATAATGTATGCACAGGCCTTCAGGGTTCTCAGGGTACGGATGTAGTAGATTCAATTCCAGAGGATGAAAGGTGGCAAATCATAGGGGCTTGTCTATGGCAACACATATCCAGACTCATGAAACATAAGTTAGGTATGTCATCTTATAAACTTGAGGAAGGCTGTATTTCTGGTGTTACCCATGGACAAAATATCTCACAGGTGACTTGCTTGGAAAATTTGGGTCATAATGACAACAGAATAGAAGAATTGACTGGGTTGGTTTCATTGTCTATGGTTAAGTTATTGAAGACCACACTTGCACATGTCTCTTCTTACCATGTGAAGCATCTAGCATCACATTTGCAGCATAAGATTGACACTGGGTGCCATGTAATGACTCTTATTTGGTTAGAAGAATATAACCAGTCTCAGACCAGAGGCCTCAATCAGCATTTGAATCAGGACATGCTCAAATTGGAGAGAAAAGGTGAAAAACATGGATCTGACATATTATGGGATATCTGTGCAGATCGTAAAATAATATCTGAGAGTTTCACCCAGGAAAAAATAAACTGGTCTCACTCCCTTGATCATAAACCGTCTAAAGGATGGAGTAACATATGCAGAGGCATCACATTAGATGAGACAGAGGAAACTCATAATTGTGAAGTTACACCTAAGAGAACTTCTGCCAGTAGTGAAGCTGGATTACCTTCTAGAAGTCTATTTCGCAGTGGCCACTCTTTCCTTGGGGGATGGCATAAAGATACAACCCTTACGAAGGAGGTCTCGCCTTTCCTGAACCCAAAAGAATTATATAAGAGAAACGGGGAGCTTTTGGAGGTAAGCTGCCAAATTTCTTCTATAAATTTTGCAATAAATTATTATATTATTGATCACAGCAAGGGAAGGTCTTCATATTAAGTTAGGCTGTAGGTTTTGTAACAGGATTTTTAGAGCTTTGTTATTCTTGTTTCATAATGGAGTTCTCTTTGTTCAGGCATTGTGTCTCAACTCAGTTAATCGGAAACAAGCTGCTCTTGCAAGCAACAGAAAGGCAAGTCATAGACTAAATCCCATCTCCTGACAATTCCTTCAATATTTCCTTATAACCTACCACCTTCTATATAATTTTACTCTCAAACTTTGATTCTATTAGCATGCAGTGTACATGTGATCCTTCTATATTTAGGTTATGTCAACAGTTTTTTGGGGCGTGCCAAATTATTGTTTCGCCTCAATGACTGTAAATGTTTTATTCCTAGGTCCTCAGTATTTTTTATTTTTGCTTTAAATTCTTTTGAATATCAATTTCTTTCTGTCTCAGGGCATCCTATTTTTCAATTGGAAAGACGATATGCCTAATAGAGATCATTCAGACTATATCTGGTCAGAGGCTGATTGGCCACTGAATGGTTGGGCTGGTTTTGAAACAACGCCAGCTCCAACATTTGTATCTCCTGGTGTTGGTCTTGGAATTAAAAAAGGATCACACCTTGGACTGGGAGGAGCAACTGTTGGTGTGGGATCTTTGGCAAGGTCTGCAAAAGACTTGACAGGTGGAGGAGCATTTGGGAATCAAGGTTATCCTGGAATGCGTGTGTCTGGTTTAGGTTGGGAGACCCGAGAGGACTTTGAGGAGGTTGTTGATCCACCACCTACTGTTGAGAATGCAAACACGAGGGTTTTTTCCAGTCACCCATCGAGGCCTTTCTTCTTGGTTGGTTCCAGCAATACATACATTTACTTATGGGAGGTATGATACTTTGACAGTAAAAAATAAATCTACTTTCCAATTTTATTTGTCTTTACGTAATATTAGTGCGATTATCTAAATTGCATGATAGATAACAAGTTTTTTTGGTTGGTCACTGTAGCTCTTCGGCAGCTTATTTGTGATTCTTTTGCAAAGGCATTTTATTCATTTAAGGAAACAGTTTATATATGAGCTCTTTACATTTGATTTATATAAAACTGTTTTCTTAGATGAATAATATACCTTCGCAAAAAATTGTAAGCATGAATCAAACATAAAGATTATTCATGCGATGACAAACTTGAGGTCTCCTTATTGACAAACTTGTTTACAATATAAGAACTAAACATAAGTACATGACTTGAAGGTGAAGTTATATTATTCATGGATCGTAATAATTATTTCATTGATCTCCAATATATATATATATATATATATATATATATATATATATAATTTCTCAGCTGCGGATGTCCGCACCTTTCGTACGGTGCAGATTCGGCGATTCCGGCCATCGGTGACGCACAACGACGGCACCGACCAGCACAGCCGCACTCCCCTCCTCTCGACACTCATGTCTGTGCCGGCCAGAATCTCGAAATCTCTGCACGGTACCCAGAAATTTGAAATTTCGAGATTCCGGCCGGCACAGACATGAGCGTCGGGAGGAGGGGAGTGCGGCTGTGCTGGTCGGTGCCGTCGTTGTGCGTCGCCGATGGCCAGAATTGCCGAATCCGCACCGTACGGAAGGTGCGGAAGTCCACAGCCGAGAAGCTCTGTATATATATATATAGAGAGAGAGAGAGAGAGATTTTCTCAGGTCTGGATTCGGCGACGCGCAACGATGGTGCCAGCTGTGCTCTCCCCTCCCGGTGATCCCGTCTGTGCCGGCCGGAGCTCTATCGCCGACCCACATCGGCTAAAATCGCCGGAATCTGCCCATAAACTTGATTTTTGCAGATTCCGGCCGTCCTAGGTCGCCGATGGAGCTCCGGTTGGCACATATGGGATTGCCGGGAGGTGGGTAGTGTGGCTATTGTGTTCTGCCCCGTTGTTGCGGCCTGCCGTCGCCGGAAACGGCAATCCGAACCTCCGTAGCCAAGAACGCCTATATATATATAAATGCAGAATTATTCAATTCTATAATACACCATATGAATGCAGTTGTGTTGGTGTGCGCACATAACAAGTGCAGCGAAAGGCCAAAAGTTGACTTTGTAAATGTCTTTCTAATTGCTAATTGTCACATTAGAGCTGATGTGAACTTCTATAAATGCAGTTTGGTGAAGACAAAGCAACTGCAACTTATGGAGTTCTGCCTGCTGCAAGTGTCCCTCCACCTTATGCTCTTGCATCGATATCTGCTTTGCAGTTTGATCACTGTGGACACAGATTTGCTACTGCTGCCTTGGATGGAACTGTATGCACATGGCAGCTGGAGGTTGGAGGAAGGAGTAATATTCGTCCAACAGAATCATCTCTGTGCTTTAACAGTCATGCATCGTATGTGATATTTAACTTCTAAATTTAAGACAAAGTTCAAATAATTTTCTTTCCATCGTAGATTTATTGGGATTTTGAGGGAATGATGGTCATCCATTAGGAATTGTTCCAAGCTTTGTTTCAGTTTGGGACTTAAATAATATTTAATAATCACCCTAGACAGAGGTATGTAATTTTTTTGTTTCTAGTCCGTATTCTCTGATCATAGCAGAAACTGATTAGTTCCCATTCAAGAGTTTATTGTGAATCTAAACTTAGTCTGCTTACCTCATCTGTTCTTGTTTTTTTATCATTTAGTGCATCTTTGGACTTTGTAGAGTTATTCAATACTCAAGTATAGTCTCGTAAACATCTTATATTACTATCATCATATAATTTATATATATATATATTGTTTTTGTTTTGTTTGTGAGGTTTTGTCATCTATTAAATGCAAATTCATTTGCAGGGATGTTGCTTATGTTACATCTAGCGGATCAATCATTGCTGTGGCTGGATATAGCTCCACTAGTGTCAATGTAGTCATATGGGATACATTGGCTCCACCTAGTACCTCACGAGCTTCCATAATCTGTCATGAAGGTCTCTCTCTCTCTCTCTCTCTCTCTCTCTCTCTCTCTCTCTCTACACACACACACATATAAGTAATATTCTGGTCTCTGCTAAATTATAAAAGATTTTCTTTTTCTGATCTTGCAAGTGTTCTCTGCTCAATTAGTAAAGTTTATTCTTGTATGTAATGATGTCATCCTTTTTGTGAAGGTGGGGCGCGCTCGCTCTCTGTATTCGATAACGATATAGGAAGTGGATCTATTTCACCTCTAATTGTGACTGGTGGTAAAGGAGGTGATGTTGGACTCCATGACTTCCGGTATATTGCTACTGGAAGGAGTAAAAGGCACAGACATGTTGATAAAAGCGAACAAGCTGTGAAGTCATCATCAAATGATTATCATCCTGGGGATGGTTACAGATTCGGGGAACAAAATCAGAATGGGATGCTATGGTACATACCAAAGGCTCACTCAGGTAGAACCTACCACAATTACTGTGTTTTATTAATTATTGTCCAAACTAATAGTTCTCATATCGATTAATTAATCTGGGTGAAGGGAGCGTCACCAAGATATCCACAATTCCAAATACCAGTTTGTTTTTAACGGGAAGTAAAGATGGAGATGTTAAGCTATGGGATGCCAAAAGGGCTAAGTTGGTATATCACTGGCCAAAATTGCATGAGAGGCACACATTTTTGCAACCAAGCTCCCGAGGTTTTGGTGGAGTAGTTCAGGCAAGTCTTTTGTTTGTGTATTGATCTTGCTAAATTACAAGTTCAACCTAAAAATCTATATCTATATTTTTTGACATGCTATGGGACTTCTGTTATCATGTAAGCACATATATCTGTTTATCTAGCCGCATGTAATAAAGAAATATTACATTCATATTTTACAGGCTGCCGTCACAGACATAAAAGTTGTTTCAGAAGGTTTTCTTTCATGTGGTGGGGATGGAACTGTAAAGTTAGTTCACCTTAAAGACTACCAATATTAGAAACGATGCATTTTTACATGAGTACCATTCAAGAAAGTGAGAGATGCAGCCCGTATCGGTCAACTTTTCTGGTCTCTGGCACATGTATTATAAATGCATGTTGTAGGAATCTAAAAGGATTGAAGGAAGTGAGACATTTTGTTGAACAGCAGAACAAGTTTAGGTTGAAGTGAGATACACACTCCACATTTGTCAGCTCTTTCTGGTCTCCAGCATTTGTATTGTAAAAGCAGTGGACATGTCAGATTCCTACTATATTCAGAAAGATTTGACTTTTGAGCTTGTAGGCCCCCGGACTTTGTTACTTATTTTGAAATCTGGCCTGAAGGTTTTTGCCAGAACGATACAAAATTGGGATTACATGCTTATTCAGATCTCTTAGAATGAAAAATTATGTCAATCTACTTTGTTGGAGGGAGCCGTGATTGACTGTAGTCAGGCTTTGGGGGAGCTGCTCTCTCAGTTGCTTTCCTGTATAGTTTTCTTGTTTACTCAATTACTTGGACAATGTGTATAGTTTTAAGAGAAGAAAAATTACATGTGTTTCGTGTAATAGCTTAGTTTCTCTGTATAGCCATTTTTTCAAATACAACAAATTTTGGATTCTTTCTCTGAGCGGAATTCTGAGTCCAAATTTTTTCTACTCGTCACTTTTTCCTTGTGCGCATGTCAAAAACTATGCACATCTCTTCAGGTTGAACTAATACAAGATCAACAATACTTGGGACGATAAGATACGTTAATAGTATTTGTTTAGCAGATTGTAATTTTTACTAACGAAGTTTACTGCCCACAGAGAAAAGACCTAAGAGCAACATCAGCATTGTTGGACGCCATGAACCATGGCCGGTGGCCTGGGTGTGGAAGCCATAGTCAGAACCTGTGGGCAGCTTAAAAGTGAAGACCGCATAAGTTAAACTCGTGTCATGGAAGCTCTATATGTGGCAACTCCATACTTTGTTTAATCATAGAGGTCTCTAATCTAAAACAGTTGTAGCCTTTTACCATTAAGTCTACAATGCTTCCATTATACGTCACCTGTTGCTTGCCAAACTTAAGACTCAGAAATGTAACTTTGATGCCCCAACTATAGTCATAAACAGTGGGCACACACACTGGAAAACTAGATTCAGGTGGCCTTAAAGTTTAGGTTTCTCTATCAATTCCTGCTCAAAGGGGATTTTTCATGCAATAACTATGGGACACTATCATAGCAGTCCCATCTGACTTAAGGATATCGACCACCTACCTGAAGCTTACATCTTTTTTCTTCTCATACCATATATCCGGTGATGTGACTGTGCATCATTTATATAAATTTGATCAACATAACTTCTGTTTTCATATAACTTTTACAGAAACAAAAGCTTAAACATCGGTAATATGTGCAAGTACCAAGAGACCAAGAAACACAAAGGCAGTTAAGGTAAGATTGATCGAGATTCGATATATTTTTTGAAGTTTTTTTCTTCACGCATGATATGAAATCGAATATCTATTTCTCATATAATACACATATAACTTTAAATTCATTGATATGTTTATTGAAAAAATATCTACAGTATAGTATATTACAATGGAAGGATAAAGCAAGCTCGTGAGCTCTAGCATTTTCTATTCCATGCCCAAATTTCACATTGCAGATTGCAGACTGAAGCTCATTTATTCATGGAGTCTAGCATATAGATGCCAATTTTTGTTTGCTCGTATTTTATCCTAACGTGTTCATCTACTCTCATGGAAGAACCCGTAGAACTAACTCCAGGTCCCCGGGTCGGATCTACCATTTTCCTCACCCATGACCCCAATCCTATCCAATTTTCTACGTGGACCCACCCACCGCCCTCTGATCCCCATCACTACCCACCCGGCACAAATCTAGCCGCTTGGTTCAAAGCTGGATTTATAGTAATTCAAAAATCCAAATAATGAAACATGGAGCCCCAACGAAAACGACAGCACGGTTTCTAATGAAACCAAAACGGCGTCGCTTTCTTCATTGTGAAGCTCTGTCTTGCATAGCAAGCGTGGCTTTATAAGAAGAAATGATAAACTGAAACCCAAAGCTTGCTCCTTTTTTCTGACATGGGTCTTCTTCTTCTTCTTCTTCGTCTTAAGAGTTGAATTTGAGAGCTGTAACATTTATCTTGTTGGTTTAGTTGAGCTCTTTGGATCCAGCAAGGTACCCAATTCACCATCACTTCAGGTCTATTTTTTCTGTGTTGAATTTGAGGGTTTCTGTTTGTGTTTTCATTCATCTGTGGTGTTCAAGTTTATGTCTTTGATGGTTTTTTGGGTTATTGATCAGGTTTTTTCATCTGGGTTTGTTTGTAAATGATGAAATGTTATAACTTTGGATAGCTTTCCTGTTAGTGTTGGTACCCAAAAAGCAATCTTTCATTGTTAATCGATATGAGTTTATGAGGGTTTGATTTTCTTTATTGTGGTTCATTGTACCTCTGTTTTGGTTTTGGTGTAATTTGTTGCTTAGTGTTGGCAGTTTTATTAGAATTGTTGCTTGGTGCCTTCGTGGTGTGTTTGGAGGTTATAGAGGTCAATGAGATACCTTAAGCATTTGGATTTGGGTATCTTGTTGAAAAAGTGTTTGATGAGTGACATATCAAGGAAGGATGGCTTTCTTTTATTGTGTCTTATGAGTTTGGTTTTTGATGACTTAAGTTTGTCTCAAGCACAAGTTAGTTTATTTCCCATTTGCGTAGTGCCAAATTTCAGTTTTGATTATCATTTCTGAGGCCCATACCTAATGCTCAAGCCTTGATCCTGAAATGGAGATAATGGTTCTCACAACGCAACATTCTTGAACTGTTCTGGCTTATGTTGATTCTTGCAAGTACTATGGGCTGTTTGTTGTTAGTTGAGCATGTTCTTGAATTTCCGTTGTGTCTGGCCGTACTGATATAGTAATGAATTGTTCATACAGTAGGTAATTGACATATTTCATACCTGTGTAAGTAGATATGGTTAGTAGATTTCTTAGTTCATTCCAAAAATGGGATTTTGCTTTGAAATTTGCAGTTAGGAATTCGACCCCATGTTTCCCTTGCTACACAGGAGATTCAGTGGTTTGTCTGGAGGTATCTGAGATGGTTTAGTCCCTAATGAAAACAAAAGATTAAGAAATTACATCAAGAGACTATTGTTGAAATTACATGGTTCAGTCCATGTATACAATTTTGTTACATTACGTAAGTGAAATCAATATGTGAAGTTATCGAATATGTTATCTTAGGAGAAATAGGGTCTGTGAAGCTATCGAATATGTTTTTAGAGTCATCTGCTCACGTATTGTTTCTTCACCCTCCATACTGTGTCACTGGTATTAAAAAGAGTAGATTTCTGTCAGATTGAACAAAATAAGTGTATTGTTCTCTTTACATTTTTTTTGTTGACAATACATGGGATATTCTTCTTTTCCAGAGTCAAATGAACACAATTTGAAAGTGATGGCGGGGGCAGAAGCAAGGGCCTTGTGGCAGAGAACAGCTAATAGGTGTTTCGTCCAAGAAGACGCAAAAAGAGCTCCCAAATTAGCTTGTTGCCAATCCTCATCTTCAACAACCAAGCAAGTGGATGCTGGGCCTGCCACTGCTACAGAGGGATTAGATCATCCTGGTGCTGGCTTCATGCCTATTAGTAGGAATCGTTCATATTCCAATCTACCCCCAGACACAAGATGGTGGCTGCAAATGCAACCTAACTATTGCTACCAAAAAGATTTGACCAATGAACAGTTAAATGCATTGGAAACTGACATAGAAACATTGAGAGCTGGGTTTGTAAAACCGACATCCAAAAACAGTGAAGGAAATCAACGTAAAGGAGAATATACTAATGGTGATTGTATGAAGACAGGTTATGAAGTCCAAAAGAAAGATGTAGATGCCGAATATGGTGAGAATATGCAGGGACTTCAGTACAAGGTCATGAGGGAAAAATATGAAAAATTGGGGATGGACACCATTAATTGCCCAGATTCAAAACAGCTGAAGGAGATATCTTATGAACCAGAATATCCTTGGATGGGAGGTGGGAGGACTGAACCTTGGTGGCGGACAACTGATAGAGATGAACTGGCCTCCTTGGTTGCACAGAAGTCACTTGACCATATTGAGAACTGTGATCTTCCCCCACCTCAGAAACTGTATCATAAGAGACATCCATATGCTGGGTTTTCTGACCATGATGGGATACTGGGGACATCTTTAGAAAGGAAGGTTCAAGCCAGTGGTCTTCCCAAGGGTTCTGCTGATATTGGGATAATACGTGAGAAGAATGGAGACACAGCTGATGAGGAACAGTCAAATTCATCATTTAGGTTAGTAACCAGATTTTTCATGAATTATCACATCTTATACACATATTTTACATAACATTGTAGGTTCACGTGCTACAATCATATCAATAGTTAGTTAATCTAGCTTTTATTACTCTTTTGACGTTCCTATATATGTATCCTCAACCTTCAGTTTGTGGCGATCTGAATTCTCTAAGTTACTATTTACAGGGATCTGATAGATCTGCAAAAACTTACTGAGGGTGACCCAACCAAAGCTCAGCTAATCGAAGCACTATGCCATTCTCAAACACGAGCAAGGGAAGCTGAGAAGGCAGCCAAGCAAGCTTATGCCGAGAAGGAACATATTTTTAAGCTCTTTTTAAAACAAGCGTCTCAGCTCTTTGCCTATAAGCAGTGGTTCCAACTGCTGCAGCTGGAAACCCTTTATGTGATTAAGAACAAGGACCAGGGAGGGTCCTCTGTTCTACCAGTGATCCTTCCTTGGATGTCAAGCAAAGGCCGGAAATCACGCAAGAGCTGGCGTAAAGTTCCCAAGAGTAAAAGAAGCAGGCGGGTTGACCCTGGATACGACATTACCAAGTATGCTGTCGCTCTTGCATTGGGGTTCGGTCTTGTTGGTGCTGGCTTGTTCCTAGGATGGACTGTGGGGTGGATGTTACCTAATTTGTAGGCTTGTTAAGTAGTGCTGACCAATTTATGCTTCCTCTAGTGAGATTGTTCAAAATTCCATCTGTTGGTAAATCTCCTCACCTGTGTATTACATTCGAGTGTAAATTTCTGAGGTTTGTGCAAATCATGTGATTACTGGAGAGATTCTGTAAATTCTGCTTGAGGCTCAATATGTGCATCTTGCGTTTGATTGTATGAGTAGACATGGTGGGAATTGTCCAAAGTTTAAGCATTCTGTTTAACTAAACTCGCATTTACTTTAAATATGATCTGCTTAAATAGTACAGTAGATCGTTGTATCGCCACATCAAATGTGAACTTTAATTCTAGCAGCATATCAGACCAAAAATAAATAAATTCTAGCAGCATATCAGCTCATTACTAAAGCTCAAATTGAAACTAGAAAAAAAAGTATACACTAGTATTATTTGAAATATAAGTTGTATGGGTCGGGTCGGGGCGGGTCGGGGGACGGGTTGTTATTGGTTTCAATCCGACCCATCAACAATTAGATCCTATTTTCAGCTTCAAGTTGTTGTCGCAGACAAAAGTCACAAAACAAAACAAAGAGCTCAACTCTCTCACAAAGAGAAACACAACAGAGCGAGATATGGGAGTGATGGAGAAGCTCAAGATGTTCGTCGTACAAGAGCCTGTCGTCGCCGCTTCTTGTCTCATTGCTGGCGTCGGTATACTCTCTCTCTCTCTCTCTCTCTCTCTCTCTCTCTCTACTTGATTTCTAAACCCTTAATTTGATTTGGGACTTTTCTATATAGATTGAGTCTTTCAAGTTTATGAGCAATGTTTTACAGATTTTGTGGGATTTTGATTATGAGATTGGACCCAGATCATGAATTTGTTTCCTTTGAACGATGTAGTGATAAAGCCTTAATCTTTAACCTTTTACAGCTCGTTGAAGCTACTTTGGTCTTGGTTCTGTGCCGCCAAGTTCATCGCTTTTTGTTTATCTAGGGAGTGTTGAAATTGTTCTAGTCACCAAAGGAATCTTAAGGCTTTGGATTACTTGTTTGTTGGTGTTATTCGGTAGCTTTGGCCTAGGAGAGTAATGATGTCCTTATTTTGGCGGAACAACGATGCTAACTGAGCTCTAGGATTGACCAAATTCGCTTGGTAGTCGTAATGGAGAATGCAGATGGTGGGTACATGGGAGTACAAGCTGAGGAATGTGTAGTTGGGGGACTGAGATAAAGCAGTGTCGTCGCGCTGAGTTGTTTCTTCTTAGCTCTCTTATGCACCGAGATAGGGGTTCCTTGAGAAAACAGGAAGGTGACATGGTCTATATAACTGGAAAGTTAAAGAAGCTCCGAACCTCCCCATAATTTTTTCTTAAACTCAACTCACTGTTTCTTACACACAACTCATTCTCTCTTGTACACAACATACCTTGTTTCTGTTCTTAGCTATTGCAAGCAATCCTTGTCTCGCTGGCATAGCCTAAAAAAAGAGCTATTTTTTTTCCTTACATCTAGTTCAAAAGCCAAAAGGATTTTTTTTTCTTTTCTTTTCTAGAGTAGTATATGAGAAACACTCTTTTCTATCTTAGAAATTTTTTGGTTTTCTAACAGACTTTGCTAGACGGATAGGCTTTTTTTTCCTGTGATGTTCCTATAGATTTTTTTTTTCTTTTGCCACTTTGGTTTATAGGTTTAGAGGTGTCTAACCGTAAAACTCAAACTCAAGTCTTGAATCTCGATATTGAACGGGAGACTATGAAGAAGAAGCAATCAAGCAAAGAGCATGATACAAGTCCCACCAAGAGAATTCGTATCATATATGATGATCCCTATGCCACTGATTGTTCGATTGAAAATGATACGGAATGTAATGTTAAGAAAAATAGATCAGTGTGTAATAAGCGTGTTATTTCAGAGATCTTGGTTGGAGGTGCTCCATGTAAATCATTGGCAAATACTTCATTAAATTGCAACACCTGTGGTACCAACTATGGTGATTGTATGGATCTTGATGACAGTAGTAAAACTCAAAGATGTGCCACCAAATATAAGGGAGTTCGGCGTAGACAATGCGGAACATATGCCGCGGAGATTCGAGATCCATTTAGAAAGACTAGAGTGTGGCTTGGCACTTATGGTACTGCAGAGGAGGCTTCTATGGCTTATCAGAAAAAGAGGGTTGAGTTTGACAATTTAATGAAAACTCAAACATGTGCCACCAATATGGGAGTCCAGCATAAACAATCAAGAACATATGCAGAGGAGGCTGCTAAGGCTGTTATTGCTCATGAGAAAAGGATGGTCGAGTCTGGCAACAGTAAGAAAATCCGAAGATGTGGTAACAAATATAAGGGAGTTCATCGTAGAAAATCGGGAAAATATACAGCGGAGATTCGAGATCCATTTCGAAAGACTAGAGTATGGCTTGGCACTTATACTACTGCCTTGGAGGCTGCTAAAGCTTATCAGATAAAGAGGGTCGAGTTTGACAACATACAGTTAATGAAAAAGACTAAGAATAATCTTGAGAAGTGGCAATTATCAGACAAGGCCAAGGGACTGTGTGAGACCATGCATAATTATCAAGGGGATCATTTATCAGAGGGGAGTCAGGATTTCTCAGCTGATGCTGTTATTGAACCTGTTTCATATGAAGACACCAAAAGTGTGTTCTCTCGTCCATCACCCTCATCTGTTCTCGATATTTCTAGAACAGCACTAAATATTCGTCTCACAAAGTCAGATGAAGAGTCCACTTTGCAGGTTTCTAGACAAGAAGGCGCTGTGCCACCAGATTTTGAAGAAGGGCAATGCAACTTGAAGGCTTTTGAGAAGCCAACATTGTTGCCAGAAGTACATTTGAATATTGGGCTTGTTAATAATTACATGCTGGAATGCTTGGATCGGTATTTTGATGGTATGACTGACATAGTTGATTATCCTGCTTGCGATGATGAATGGTGGGTTATCAGTCTTCCCTCTCTTGACTTTGATTGATTTGGTGACCAGTGCCAATTATACAAGAAGGATTTACTTGGTTTAATTTAAAATTAAATTTGATTACAGTAACCATGGGTTTTGTAATTAACAATTTAGTTGTAGATATAAACTAAGAACTTTAGACTTTACTAAACCAAAAGTATTGGAAAACGTCTGAGTGGTCTAGAGGTTAATTTTGTCTCTGGAGAGAGTTTTTCAGTGGAGCTGTCCTGGATTTAAACTCTCAGATTGTTATAAAGAGCAGAGTGACTAGCTGTATTTAAACTTGTTCGTCTTGCAAAAATTCTTTAACAAAAGTGACATTGCTAAAAAGATTAAAACGTTCTTCAGCATAGAAATATTCTGTAATAGAATGATATTGTGTCTTTTAATTCTGGAAAGTGGACTGTTCTACTTCAGTTATATTGCGAGGATGAAACTATAGTCTATTGTGTTATGATTTCTGAGAGAAATGATGAATCTTGGCATCCTCTGGTGGTTCCTATGTCTTTAATTTATAGACTGAGTATCTTCATCTGATTGTTTTTGTTCATTAAATTTGCAGGACTCTTCCTTCCAGCTGTGGTGAGGCCAATGTTAGATTCCTTTGAAGCTTCTAAGCAAGTCCCTCAGCCTGCCTTAAGTGATGTGAGTATCAATGCATTTTTATAATGTATGTATGTATGTATGTATGTATGTATGTATGTATGTATGTATGTATGTATGTATGTATGTATGTGAGTACACTTTTCATCAAATTATGCACATTAGAGTACTTATATCTATTATGTTGTTTGTCCATTTTCATTCCCAACCTTTAATGTATGAGTAAGATGAGTAAACTGTTATGAGGGAAATGGAAAAGACATTATTGCCTGATTAGTGATTCCTCGAATTCAAGAAACTGACCACCAACGTGCTTTCATGGTAAACCCTTTTAAGGAGTATGAATATAATTAGATATTTAGATTAGTATATTCCATCTTGTCAGGCTATAATTGGGTTTGTCGCCACAGAAGCCTCACCTAATAATAGGTTGACATGGCTTGGTTATGTACTCTAACAGCCAAGTTAAGAAGGATAGGAACAGAAAGATATAGAATATCCACCACCAGTGCTTCCTTGTGGAATATAGTCAACATGGTTTGGTTATGTACTTTTTAGAAGCCAATCGTAGTTGAAACAAAATGATAGGAAGTGTAGAACTATAGGATTCTCTCAACTGGCTCTCCCTTAAAATCGTTCTACATGATTTGATTGGGTAAATCCAATTTGGATTCTCAAATAGGACTTAATGTATCTGGAATTTTATCAACTTAAATCAGCTACATCAGGAGAATGTTTGTTTTAATACCAAGTAGATTCTCTAGCCTCAACTATTCAGAATTTTTCAAACAACAAACATTTCAAATGAAGAGCATTTTATATTGATACCTGAGCATGTTTTGCAGGTGGTTGCAGGTATGACGGGTAAAAAATAGAGCTGATATGATTCAAGTGACCATTAAAGAACACCTCTTTTCCTGTTAGCAATGTAATAAGCGTGACAATCATGTATGGAGATAAATCTTGAATCATTTTCTACGTTTTTAGGCGTATGAATGGTTATCATTACCATGTTAATTCATGGTGACAATTATCTATTTTTTTATGAACTGAAATTTCTCTCCCCACCCTTGGTGAATTTAGTTCTTGGTTTGAACTTTGAATGGCTTGTATACACATCTCTCGTTGCTTCTTATAAAGTGCTCGACATTGGCTTTAACCAGTTGACATGTTTGCATATCAATGGGATGAATTCCAGTTCAGTAACTTCCCCACTCCACAAATCATTACAACGGAAAACAATCAGTTTTGCCTGGATAAGCAGTAGTGTATCTGTGTAGCCTAAGTTCCTAACCAAGAATGCTGCCAGTGATAAGTTGCCAACGGAGAAGAAAGCAAGACAGCAAAGCTACATTTCTCCAAAACGCATTCATTTCAAATGTCCCTATGGGGACTAACTGAGTAACTGAATACAAAGTCCACCCACATTTCCGGACTCGGTGTTGTTTTGGTTTCACATAAATAATATTACAGCACTACAACAGTTGATAGGAGTTAAATAACATGGAACACATACTACGGTGTCCAGAGTTCTACATCACAATCCCATCTTGCTTTGATTTCCTACTCTTCCATGGAACCACCTGCTTCAAACCTTGGTAAATAGTTGCCTGCAAAAGTGAAACTAGGTTTGCATCACCTACAAATAACTAAGTCCTACCCCAGAACTGAAATTCTGAGAAGTTCCTTCAAGTACACAGAATCACAACCAACTAGATTTCATACCTTATCTATCAAATTGATAATTTTGGCCAAGTGAAAGTACAAGCTAGAACACAAAATAACTAGAAATAGAAAAATGATGAGAACAAGAGATGTACCCAGAAATGAGGCTTTGAATGAGAGATATTGGAAAAGCTCCTAGCCCTTCTATGCCTTGTGTTCTTCACACTGAAGCTGCTACTCTCTCCAACACTGCCACCACCACCACCATCACTCTCTCCATCTACAGAAGATGGC
This sequence comes from Argentina anserina, assembly GCF_933775445.1. Lineage (NCBI taxonomy): Eukaryota > Viridiplantae > Streptophyta > Magnoliopsida > Rosales > Rosaceae > Argentina > Argentina anserina. Next base: position 16,004,086 of record NC_065878.1, on the reverse strand, counting down.
AAGACATAATTAGCCCCACCTGCCTCTCTTTTACCCTTCAAGACCCTCCTCCCCCATGAATCAAACCACCCTCTTTCATTAACCCCATTCTTGCTCAAGACCAAAGCACCAAGCTGATCTGATATCTCATGATCAGGGCTAAAAGAGCCATAACAATCCCTCCCCACAATCCTAAAAGAAGAGGACTGAAACCTTGACCTGCCCACATAAGGACCCTCCAACACTGTGGTGGGTGAGAGCAGTTTGGTCTCAAGCAACAGCCTTGGAGGGAGTTCCAAGCACTTTGGGGACAAGTCAACTGGGTTTGGTATGGTTGCAAGGTCTGTGCAAGGCCTTGGCTTCCCTGGCTCTTCTTCCCATCTGAATGGAACTGAAACTGAACTGTAGAAGGGTGGGGTTAGGTACCCAGAAGGCTCATTTGACTGTATGTGTGATATGGAGAACAAGGGTAGCTTTGGTGACTCTGGCTCGGCCTCAGATCCCATGCCTCTCTAACTGGCTTCTCTACGGTGAATTGTAGCATAAAGGAGTTGGCTTTGGAGTGAACAAGAGGAGGAGAGACAATGGAGAAGAGAGAAGAAAAGTGATCACAGAGAAATGGCAGCTCTTTTGGTCATCATATCTAGTAATTAGTGGAGTCTAGTAAAGACTGAATTTTTAGTGCACCTACTCTTGGGGTGGTGAAACCTGTGTTTGGCTTTTATCCCAGTTCCCCTCTTCTTAGGGAAAACAAGAGAAGGACTTCAGTGTGCTGCTCAACCAACCAGATGAGGATTTGACACAAGTCATGAGATATTTTTACCAATTGTCAAGATCAAAGGGTAGCTATCTGATTATTATTGTGGTCATGGACATACTAAATTATAAATTTCATATTAGGTATAATTAATATGTAACCGATAAATATGTTAAAAATTTATTTACATATAATTATTTATCAAAAATAAACACATTAAAAATAAATTAATTATATTTAAAAAATGGCGTATCGGGTATCTATGCAGCAAAACTGCCCAAGCATAGGATGCCAACCTGTGTTGGAGAATAATAACACTTGAGTATGTCTTGGAGTTTAGCTACTCTATCAAGTCCTTTCCAATAAAAGTCACTTACAATTTCCACCCAAGACCAGACACAACTCTCAATGCAACTGCATCAGCTGGAGTTGAAGGCCTCAAAAGGATAACCTTAGGCCATCTCCGGTAGGAGAAGAGTCTATAATGAGGCCAGAGTTATATTTTAGCCCTCATAGGAAATATATTTTATTCATGAATCTATTATCATCTTGAATAAGAGAGGGCTAACCCTTCTAAATATGTAATGGTACTTTATTATATTTTTCCAAAATTTTGATTTTATTAGTTATAAATAATTTATATTATTCATACAAAGATATGTAATTAAAATGTGTATATCAAGGTGTACATTTGGATGCCATATCTATGTATGTTTAGTGTAATAATATCTTTATAAAGAATTTGGAGATTAATTGTTCAATTAAGCATAATTAATATCATATTTGACTATATGTAAAATCTACCAAAATTGAATTAATATCATCTTTTCATATTTGATGTTTCTTTCTCTCCCTCTCTCTCGGGAAAACATTTTCTCAAACCTTGCCAACCCTAGCGGCGGCGGCACAAAGACCAAAAGGGGTGGTTCTTTCCTCCCCCATTAAAGAATCCAAAGGGTTCATGATCTTTTGTCTACCCTATCGCCAAACTTTGAAAGGAGACTGGGAATTTCAATCATCTAGCCAATCAGTGGTGATAGTGGGCTCTTATGGCTGAATTGTGGAAATCTGCTCCCATGGTGGTTGTTGGTGGCGGTGGCAAGATCTGGAGCGGCCTGATCTAGTGCGCCGAAGGCTATGGTTTGATCCAGAGCATAAGAGAAGTTAGAGGAAGAGTGTTGATGTTGTTGTCGGCATTGAATTCTCTTGGCCTTCATTGGGTTTGGACCCAATTTTCTAGACATGGAAGACTGATGGATAAGATCCAAGATCCAAGATGCTACTGATCTTGTAGAAAATAAGGTAGAGGGGATATCACTCCCTCTGCCTATTTATTTTAAGTTTGAATCGTCGTGCAGTCTTACAATGGATGGTTGTGAAACATTTATCTTGTCTTCTACATCAATTGTATTATGTTAGTTTTGTGCTTCATGACCATGAAAAAGTGGGTGAAATCTTAATTTTGTTAGATAATTTTACTTAGGAATTGCTAGTTGTCAGCTAATTTTCTTAAGGATAATTAGCTTGTTTATTCAAAAGAGATAACTCCTTCGGACATATTATCTTAGTTCTGCTTGTTGAAATACAATTTAGTTGTTATTTGATTCAAAAAAAATCCACCGCAATTGATGACATATATAACACAACTTATGATTGATAACAAAATTAAGATAAGTTGAAATTTCAGCTTTCCATTTGTTTTCTGTAATGCATGCAAATAGGTAATAACATTTATAAAATATAATCGATAGTGAGTTAGCCACCTCCAGGGCTACTTTCAGCCCTCTTAATCCCCTTGTGGACTTGGACACACTTTTAGCCCTCTTTACTTTTACTTACTGGAGTCCATAATCTGATAAAATAGATTAAAGAGCTCATTGTTGCCCTCTTGAGATGGCCTTAGCTTCCTCTTCATTGGCATTATATTTTACCAAGGATCATAGAAAATGAAAATTGGACCTTCTTTTTCATTGTGAAGGAAATTACCTATACTATTTCAAGCATTAAGAAAATTGGTGACAGTTATAAGCAGAAGTCTAGTTAGTGAAACGAAAGTCAGTGAGCTACATCACACAATCTAGTCCATATTGGAGAGTGCTATCAGGGCTAGTAATGGCAGAGAGGTGAAGCCACACACTACCACTATATGAGGAAATGTCAATTTAGGGTTGTGATACGAGTGTTGAAGACAGCTTTGCCACTAATTGTCATAATCCTGGTGCAAAAGTCAAGGGAAAAATAAAGAGAAATTCATCTTGTCATTTTCATAATTAACCAGAGAGACAGATTTGCTATGACATAGAGAGAAAAAGGCTTTGATCTCTATTTGGACTGAGGCTTGATGTAATTCACTACCTTCAAAATAGTTAGTTTTATTTCCTTTTCCTCTGTACACTTTATTTGACATGTTTCAAATGAAGAACAAACCAAAAACACTTCCTAAATTATTTAGCTGAAGTAGTGGAGTGCAAGAAATTGAAATGATAATTATATTATATAATGAAGCAGAAGTACGTAATCAATGTTAAATTGTTAAACACTAGCCGAATCCAAAATCATTGCCAAATTTTAATTGGTAGGTTTAGAGATGACAATGATTAAAACTTAATCATTGCATCCCCCTCTAAACCGAAATGCAAAAAGCGACTAAAACAAGAAAAAGAATGTTTGCAGTGGAAGAGGGTGATGGCAACGATAAGTAGCAAATCATGCTTATGAAGCCCATTATAATAAGCTTAAGTGCTGTGCTTATTAAAATCCCCAAAGATAGCTACAACATTCATCATGTCCTGCTTCATTTCATCTTCAGCATTTCAATGTTTTACGAATCGGTCTTGTTTTTAGGGTAGATGTGGCTTTAAGCCTTTGAGCTAGGTCCAATTAAGCGAATCAAAAAAAGTTCTTAACAGATTGTGCAGTTGTTACCAGTCTTGCATGCTCATATCCCAATTGAATGTTGAGAGGGGCTTTTTCTTTGTCTTTTTACGTGGTACAGATTAAATCATCTAAAACCTGGGTGCAATGTCTTGAGTTTGATTCTATCTGATCTAAATAATAATTTTTGGGATACCTATGTTCTTGTAATTTCAAGATGGATTTGCATTAAGCTAGCATGTACTTTGTGGTGTAACCGGGGAAGTTGGACATGAGGATCAATGACTTCTAGTGTAAATTTGTCCATTCAGAAGTTTTGAACTAGCTCATAACGGATCGGAAATGGAGTATATACGACTTTGCTAGACTTGATGCAATATGAAATTATCAATTTATAACTCTACAAGAGATTGATTGATTGGAAAATGGAAATGTCGTAGAAACTCAGCGAAACTAAACTAGGCCTAACTACACATGTACAGGAAAAGAACTACAACTGCTAATCTACTTATCTTCAGAAGTATAGTACGTATTGCTCAATGTCTTTGAGTCTTTACACTTCACTTGCATCCAGATTTAATCACCCACAATAATCTAGGCCTCTCCAACTGTCCTAATTGATCTAGGAGAAGACTGCCTTGCCTGGAAAGATGAGCAATTATCTTCGCTGTAATTTCAAGGTCTCCGATCATTGAAGGATTCGAGTATTCGACCTACATGCATTATCTCAATTTTCAAGGTTACAAATCCATTAATGATTTGACCCGAGCAAATGCTTATATACGTATCACGCATTATGATAACTCTAACTGAATGTATGTGCTCTACAGCTGAAAGAGTTCAAATAGATGGGTGCCTTAATGTGAAAGGTACGATCAATGCTCTACTTGGCAATGATCCGCATCGTACCACACTTGTAAATCCAAAGCATTGACCCATAACATTTAACCTCACATTCCCACTCAATTTCTTAGCAACAAAAACAAAAAGCATGAAACTTTCTTTACTGACAGAAAACTACTCCTGAACTGATCACATGACCCTATTTTAATAGCCCACTTATAACTATATATGGAGTTACATGTTCACTGTTCTTTCATGATCTTCAATTTAGTAAGATCACAAACCAATTAAGCTAAGCCTTGGCCTTCTGATATTATAAGAAAAGAAGAAGGCATCCGGGCAGGCCGGCCCTATGTCAAAAAAACCTCAAGGTGAAAAAAATTGGAGGCCCCTAAATAAATGCATGACAAACAAGAAAAAAAACATAACATATAACGAAATAAATTATATAAAAGTATCACCGAAAGATAATGCACGCATCTTGCATTTTTAGATGCAAAGATACTGCTAACTATGTCTTTTTCTATAGATATCATAGTCAAATCACTCAATCTCTATTTTTTAACTATGACTCTCTTTTGTTTATTTCCACCGAGTGTTTTGAGCTATGAAATACGGATACGTGGTTGACACATCAAATAAATATTATTGTATTTAATATAAATATAATTGCATAAATTTTAGCTAAATTTTTTTATAATAAATCATAAATTTATTAATTCATTTGACAAATAACATTAAACTCGGGTTCAAATATTGATAGAGATTCAGAAAACCATCAATTAATGAGTAAATTTTGGGGTTCTTAAAGACAAAATTTTGACAAATTTGATATGAGCAATAAAAGCCTGTGAATAATTGGTAATTTGGTGATTAAAGAACCCTTTCCTTCCTTTCAAAAATAACCTTTTCCCTTCGTTTCTGCCTCATAACCCCTCATTATCCAAAATGACCACCACAACCACCGGCTGCCATCTAACCCAGAAGAATAAGAAGAAGAACCCACTCACCCACCCACCTCTCTTGACTCTATCCTTCCCAAATCTCTATTGCGGAGCTTCAAATCTACCAACACCCAAAGATTGTTCACTCCTTATTTCGATCAAGCCATGATGGAGTTCAAAACCAGACATTCAAGAATCAAGAACATGCGTCTTTATAAGTTAAGGGTCATCTCTCTAACAATTTCTACTTCGAAATCTTAGGTATTCTTACAAACATTTAGGAATTCATAAGAGAAGAGAATTAAATCAATCAATTGATTCAATCTTGGAGTTTCACCAAACGTATATGTTTGCGTGTCCGTGTAGGATACGCATGTGTCTATTTCGTATCCAAATAAGATACACATATTCATATGTATTTTGGCGTGTCTGTTCGATACACAGCCATTTTTCCATGTATGTGCTTCTTAGGTATTTAGTGTATTATTGAAGTAATGAGGCCCCCATATTTTTTTATTGTTGTTCCATAATCCCTACACCGAGCAAGTGAGCAACCTTCTTTTTTTTAATAATCTTTTTTTAATATCACATATATAATAAAAACATTAGAGGCCCTTTTTTTGTTAAGCCCAACACGCAGACTTGCTTTGCCTTGGCCCAAGCCGGCCACTTCATCTGGGCTTCCCGTAGAGACAGAACAAAGCCACAAAGAAAAGAAAAGAAAAGAGAAGGGTCGAAGAGTAAAAATTAAGGGGAGAATAGTTGGGTGCGAAGAAAATTATTCATTTTATTTTACTGTACAAGCTAATGAATGTGAACTTGCAAATGTATGATTTCTATATAAGTGGAAAGGAGGGAGCTTAAAAACTTTTAGAAAAATCTCATTTTTCCTACGAGAACATATAGGCCGTGTTTGTTTGCCCTGATATAGGGAACAGATAGGCAAACATAAATCCTATCCGGCTAATTGGTCTGTTTGGAAGTTGAGATTTCTTGCTACTGGAAAACTTAAATCTTGTCCGACCTTCATTTCAAATCCTGCTAAAATGGTGGGATTTAAGTTATCCATCCAAATTCAATACTCAACCCAGAAATACGAGTTCGTCTCTCTAGTCTCTTTGTAACCCCAACCTCCTTAATCTTCCCAAGGAGGAGCTTCTCCGCCCCCAACCGCTGCTTCCTCTCACTACCGCCGCCTTCCCTGCCCTCACTGTCAAATCCTACGTTGTCGATCTAATCCGCCGGCTCTTCCTTCCCCCGGCCTCCAGTCCGTCGTCCTGGCCCGACTCGCATCCGTAAACCTGACGACCAATTCAAACCTTGGAGAGGCTCAATCGTTTTCTCCCACCGCCCATTAGCTAACTTAGCTCCCATGATCCAAGCCTGCTCCAGAGCCGACAACTCCGTCCCATTCGAGATATCGGTGGAGAACGCGCTCAAGCCCTAGACGTTGACACCGCAACGTCGTTAGATGAGATTCTTCGCGCCAATAGAAACATCGTCACCATGACCAAGAGCAGGCCTCGTCTCCGCCTAAGACACCTCCTCCGCCCTCCTTTCCCGGTCCCCACTTCCGACTACGCATCCTCCACCTCCATCGTCTAAATTTATTTATTTTTTGAATATTAATTCAAGAAATAATGAAATGAAATCCAACTTGTCTCTGGTTCTCCAAACATCCAGTAAGATTGGAATTCTCTAAATCTAATCTGTTTCCAATCTAATCCAAGTCAGTGCTGGATACTATTCCAATCTAGTCTGGTCTGCCAAACACGTCCATGAGGTCCAAAGAAGATTTGGACAGAGTAGGTTTTTTCTTGGGGGTGTATTTTAGAAACTGAACATGCGTAGATATATATTGAATTCCACTAAAAAGAAGAAGAAAAATATCTAAAGTTTAGACTATCTGAAGTTCAAATAGAATAGAACTGTTTAGCATGCAATTGACAGTTGAACAATAAATAAATAAAACAACAGGTATCATACATGGACTGTGCTGAAACTGCAAACACGCTGTCATCACAACATGTACTCAGGTAGTCTCACATTAACCATCTAAAGGGTACAATTACTTAGGGGTGGGCACGGGACGGGATAGGACGGGACGGGATAGGACGGGACGGGGCTCATCCCACGTCCCGTCCCACTCTTTTGAATCGGGACGGGATGAGGGTTTTTAAGAATGCATCCCACTCGGGATTAATCCCGGTTGGGACGGGACGGGATCGGGACGGGACGGGACAAATCCCAACTTCCTATGAAGTTAAATAAAAACCTATATTTTTACTTTTTCATTAACAAAGTAATATTTAATAATGAAATTTTAACAAAAAAAATGCATATTATGTTCAAAATATTATAATTTAGCATTATTATTTGAGTTGAAATAATTTTGGAGTTATTAAGAACATAAATTAGTTTCATTTTAATACAAATATATAAGAATTTTTAAGTTTTTATTAAAGGTGGGACGGGACGGGACGAAGCGGGATAGAAATTATTCGTCCCACGTCCCGTCCCACTATTATGAAACGGGACGGGATCGGGACGGGACGAACGTTTTTAGACCTCCGTCCCGTCCCGTCCCGTCCCTATGAATTTCGGGACGAGATCGAGACGGGATCGGGATTTCCGTTTTTTATGCCCACCCCTACAATTACTACAGAGGTGATAGATGAATCCATGATATGAGCACTTTGTGCTACGTTCTTAATATGTTTTTACCTCCATTTGTACTTTGCTTAACCCTTATTGTTGTAATATCGAGTCATTGAGTCACAATAGGAGTCTTGGACGGTTATGGATGTGTATTTGTGCTTAAACGAGTTAAAAACGAAGAATTGGTCTAGAGTCCTAGTTTGAGTAGGAATCCTTATAGGACTAGGAAACCTAGTTGAATTAGGAGTCTTCACCTTTCTATGTTTTAGTCGCATTGGCGATATCTTGAGAGTCATGTTTGCATTAGGGATCCTTGTTAGACTAGGAAACGTACCATTTTGGAAAGTCCTACTTGAACTCAAACTCTTATTACGAAACTTTCTTAATTGAACTTCCTTGTTCTAGAAACATACTTATTCTAGTAAGTTTCCTTTTTGCAAATTAGAAACTTTCCTAATCTAGTTGAACTCATCTATTAAATGTGTCTTTTTAAGACAACTAATGTCTAGATTAGGACATGATTTTCGAATGTATTATCTCTTACTTATGTTTTCTTTTCTTATTTTCAGATTTAAGAGATAATTGCAAGGTAATTAAATGATTCAGCCGTGCAAGATGGGAGATGAAGATAAGGCACGAATTGGAGAGGAAATAGGAGTCCATGTCGTGCATGACTCTTGAGAGAAAATAGGAGATCAGCCGTGCCTATTCAAATCAGCAAAGGATGAGTCATGCCGTGTATAGAAGAGATAAACAAGGGGATAAAGACTGAAATTACACAGGAACAAGGGCAGCCATTCGATGCATTCATTGAGGAGAGATCACAGCCGTGTATTGATGGACCAAGCAGCCCAAAACCGAGCAGCCTCTCCTCCCTTGGTTCCTCTATATATAGCTCGGTCTCCCTTCATATTTGGCATCGCCATTCTCTCACAAAGCTGGCCGAATTGCTGCCTATATCCATCCAAAAAATTCAAGCCAAAAAACCTTCATCCATCATCACCGAACCGTGCTCACCCTCTTGCCTCTCCAAATCCGAATTCATCTTGCTCCATCCTTCAAGGTTTCTAATGTGTGATTCATCCATGGCTTGTAATTTTTATTTAGGTTTTCTGCAATTTTCGATTTCATTGTATGAATTCTTGGATGTGATTTTCGGTTTTATATATGAAGAACATAAATTCAGATTTCTTTGGTTTTATGTTTTGATTGTATAAACTCATGAGATTTGTATGTTTGCCATGTATAATGACTTAGGGCAGTAGGTTTCCGAATTGTTTTTAGGTTTTATTTCGATTTATTCCTTGAACTTGTGCATCTAAATACATGCTTGAGGAAGCCACGGCCACGGCTCTTCTTGGGTTGCGATTTCATTCACCAAAGTAGTATTTGATCGAGTTATGCGCTTCGTGTCTCAATTATTGCTACTTATATAGGGCTGTGATAGTTCTAGGAATTTGCATGTTTAAACATGATTAGTGACGCCATGCATGTTTATATGTCTCCAATTCGACTTAATGTGTTTATGTGCTTCTTTGTGTTTAACTAATACGCTTCGTGAAGTTAGACTCTTTTTAGCATATGTTTAGGATTGAACGCTTCGTTGATTCTAAATAATTATGAAGTCTTAACGATTAGATGAACCGCTTCGGACTCTAATTAGAATTGGAATTGAAATAGACTTAGATATAATCGAAATAAGTCACTGCCTATATGTTGCTCTATGCGTGTCATACATGTTTCTTGAGTAGAATTCGTGTTTTGGTTATGTGATGAATGGTTGATCAATTGTATATAAGTAATTTATGATTTATTTTAAGTTGTAGTTTTAGAATCCAAATCAAATCCCCCAATAACATGATAAGTGTTGAGGCCCTTTTGATTCCCCGGACTGAACGATCACTGCTTATTCTATACTAACGATGATGTTTTTTAAGGTATTTTATAGACGTTCTAACAAAACGCTCTATCAATCCACCAAATGTGGGAGCCAAAAGGTTTGAGAGGAAGACATCTTCGGAGGGAGTTGTTTTTTAGGTACCTTTTTATGCTTTTTCATATTTTTCTCTCTGCTCAAAGAGCAAAATTCAGACAGAGTTAGCTCAAAAAGATAGTAGTCGGTTATTTTAGATAGGGCTTGTCAATGGACCGGGCCGGATATGTTCACAAATACGAAGATCCAAATCTGTCCATATAAAATAGGCCTTGCGGGTTTTTGCGGGCCGGGTTGGGCCTTGCGGGCTTTTACGGGGCAAGTCTTGCGGGCTTGTATTAGAAAAAATATAATACTCTAATTTAAGGGTTTGAAACAATAAAAGAATTATTAGAAAACATTCTAAAAAAAGTCATAAATAAATTCTAGTTTCGAAATATTGTCAATTGACACCAATGGATGTGATCGATATATATATTTAGGGACCTTGTAAAAATTTCATCCAATTCGGACCTCGTTTGACCGTTTGAATTTTCGGTCAACCAAAAAAATAGGCGTTTTTAGATAATAAAACCCCATTGACCGGGGCTTTACCAAATGAGTTTTCTCGTTGCCACCACGCACAATCGGTGACAAAAATTAGGTGATTTCAAATATGTTAACAGCTTTCCGCATTCGCATCTTGGTAATGGGTCCCCCTTATGACATATTAGTGTTGTTTTTGGTTTACCGGAAATTCCGACGGTTAAACGAGGTCCGAATTGGATAAAAAATTTAAATGATCATTAAATATATATACTGATCACATCAGATGGTGTCGATCGATTTCGAAAATTTTCTTTCATATAGTATTTCATAATGTGATAGTTTTATTATAAACCTAATATTAAAGGTTATAAAACATTAGTGGACACTTCAGCGATCGACAACTCCAATTCAAAATATAGTCGATCAACACCAGTAGATGTGATCGGTATATATATTTAGAGAACCTGTAAAAATTTCGTCCGTTTTGGACATGATTTGACCGTTCGTACCAACGGTCAACTAAAAAAGAGATGTTTTGACATATTGACACCCCATTAACCGGGGTTTTGCCAAATAGATTTCTTCAGTGCGACCACGCACGATAGGTAACAAAAATTAGGTGATTTCAGATATGTAAACGGCTTTCGGCGTTCACATATTTGTAATAGGTCCTCCCTTAGGACATATTAGTGGTGTTTTCGATTTACCGAAAATTCTGACGGTCAAACGAGGTCCGAATTGGATGAAATTTTAAAATGATCACTAAATATATATATTGATCACATCAGATGGTGTTGATCGATTCCGATCAGTTTCCTTCATATAGTCGCTTCATAATATGATAGTTTTATTATAAACCTAATATAAAGGTTATAATATGTTAGTGGACACTTTGGCGATTGAAACTCTAGTTCGAAATATGCTCGATTGACACCAGTAGATGTGATCGGTATATATACTTAGAAACCCGTAAAAAATTTCGTCCGTTTTGGATATGGTTTGACCGTTCGTACCAACGGTCAACTAAAAAAGATGCGTTTTGACATATTGAAACTCCATTTACCGGGGCTTTGCCAAATAGATTTCTTCAGTTCGACCGCGCACGATAGTCGATAGGTAATAAAAATTAGGTGATTTCAGATATACAAATGGTTTTCGGCCTTCGCATATTTGTAATAGGTCCCCCCTTAAGGCATATTAGTGGTGTTTTCGATTTACCGAAAATTCTGACGTTCAAACGAAGTCTGGATTGAATGAAATTTTTACAGGGTCACTAAATGTATATATCAATCACATCATCTGGTTTTGATCGATCCCGAGAAGTTTATTTCATATAGTCATTTTTCATAATGCGATAGTTTTATTATAAACATAATATAAAGGATATGCTACATTAGTGGACGCTTCGGCGATCAATAACTCCAGTTCGAAAATATGGTCGATCGACACCAGCAGATGTGATAAGTATATATATTTAGGGAACCCGTAAAAAATTCGTCCGTTTTGGATATTGTTGGACCGTCCGTACCTACGGTCAACAAAAAAAATGTGTTTTGACATATTAAAATCTTCATTGACCGGGGCTTTGCCAAATGGGTTTCCTTAATGCGACCGCACACAATCGGTGATAAAAATTAGGTGATTTCAGATATGCAAATGACTTTCGGTGTTTGCATTTTGGTAATGGGTATTCCCTTATGACATATTAGTGTTGTTTTCGGTTTACCGGAAATTCCGACAGTCAAACGAGGTCTGAATTGAATGAAATTTTTACATAGTCACTAAATATATATACCGATCATATAGTGGTGTCGATCGATCCCGAGAAGTTTCCTTCATATAGTTGCTTCATAATGCGATAGATTTATTCTAAACCTAATACAATATGTATGTATAATTATTATTTGACAGGCTTTTACGGGCCCCACGGGTTTTTAGCGGGCTGGGTTTCACACCTTTAATTTAAGTCCGGCCCTCTACCTACAGAAGCGGGCTTTGGCGGGCTTTCTCACGGACCGAGCTGGGTAAAAGCCCGTCGAACTTGCGGACCTTCGTGGATTTTTCGGATACGCGGGCTAAATAATGAGGCCTAATTTTAGATACTGATGAAAATGACATTATTAACAAGTATTCCACATTGTCATTGCTAACACTTCAGTATGTTGACTTGTTGAGTCATTATGTCTGGACAATTTCAGAAACATAATAGAATAGTAGTGATCTGACCTGTTTAGACAGCGATAAGCTACTTAAATGACCTTTTCAGCCAGATGCTCTTCCCTTGGTAGATAAATTTCAAAGGAAGTTCGCCCATGCCCAATATCATCTCCATCCAAGCAAACCATGGGGACTCTCTCTCATCCATCTCAATGTTATACACAACATTTCCAAATTCATTGAAAATATATAAATCAGTTAAAATCAAATTTAAATGGATGGTGACCATGACATTACATTGTAAAAAAAAATTACTTCATCCATAGGATTATCGGCATGTATCTCTCACATAATCCATCTACCCTTGTTTAATTATCCGTTTATGAAATGGTATTAGAGAGCTGTAATGATTATTGCAGTACATGAGTGTAGCCATAGGATGGGAAGAATCAAAATGACTTTGAGAATTGAGTAGGAAGCAAATTTGCTCCCCACTCTAACTTCTCTACCTTCATTCCCACCCATCTATACAAAATGACATATGTCCATCTGATTTAATCACTCTAACCATAACTCTAAAATAATAGATTAATTACTTTCTAATAAATCAATATTTTTCTAATATTTTCTTTCTTCAAAAACAGAGAAACAAGTTATGCAAATTTTTCACAAAGTCTTGTGAACATTTATCCAGTATCAAAAGGTATTGAAGAAAGAAGGAAAATAATACATCCTAATCTGAGGCATTTTTTTTTTGGTCAATAATCTGAGGCATGATATATAGAGAGAGAGAGAGAGATCAAGCCCGTGTTCCTCTAACTTTTTCGTTTTTTTAACACTTGTCTACAGTAAAAAGAGTTGTAAACCCTATGCGCCTCCTCTCTCTCCCGTTCTCACCCTTCTCATCTTGGGCGGCGGTGGAGTCTTGGAGGGTAGGAGCAATAGGCTCAGTGATGGTAGCCAAGGCTGTCCTCAGGCAACGAGATGGTCAATTCCCTTTATTCTTTCTCCTTCTACTGTTGTGGAGGTGAGTTTGGTGACTCTGCTGGTTGGTGGGGGAGGATGCATCGTTTCAATCGCACCCGGTGGTGGCTATGGCTCCGGTGGTTGTTAGGGATTTTGATGCTTTCAATGGTGATTGTGTGTCGGCATCTTCTTCAATGGAAAATGGATATCGACATCTTTTTCGATTTCTCTTTGGTGGTTTTGTGGATGTTGGGGTTTGCACGTATGATGGATTTCAAACGGCGGCGGCGGCTTGGACCTCTAGCGGTGACGTCGGAGGTGGTGTGGTGGCTATGAGAGTCAGATCGATTACAGACCCAGGCTTCTTGGTTTTTGGCCTAGGGTTGAGGAGCTTGCTTCATGACCTTTGGCTTGCTTTCCAGTCATGGGCCTTCGATAGAAGGGTACAAATTCTTCTGAACCTGGGGAGACTCCTTCTTCGTAAGGTCGTTACAATTCCTACAATAAGTTAGTCGTGCTGTTATTGATTTTGGTTACTCCTTGGCAGACTGCAGAGATTCAACATTGATTTATGGATTTCTAATTCTAATTTTCTAGTTTGTTAGGAGTTTTTCATTTTACAATCTCTTAATAATCATTAGTTCAAAAAATGAGCGGGAATTTGTTTACGTTGTTTCGATCTTTTTTTTATTATATGATAATTCGATTTTTTTTTTTTTGCTATATGTTATGACTTATGAGAGCAAAACAATTAACAAAGGAGGTCGTGATACACACAGAAACTGCTACATGGAGAAACTCCTAGTACTTATGATACACGTACAGTCGGTAAAATATAGAGCCTTTTTTTATCTTTTCTTTTTTCCTATTTGAATCCTTGCTTCTCTGTTTTAGAAGAAATCAATCTTTTTTTTTTTAAGACAAAAATCTTGATTCTTTGTTTTGAAACGTCTGGGTAACCACTGCTCTCTTGAGTCTCTTCCGTAATTCATGATGATAATGTAATTTACTATTTTGTTTAGAACAAATAACAAATTGATATATTAAAAAATAATTTGTATATTATTACAAAATTATGTTGAAACATGGTTAAAGTGATTAAATCATATGGACATATGTCATTTGTATAGGTGGGTGGGAATAAAAGTGAGGAAGTAAGGCCTAGTTTAGTATAGTTTCACTTCAAAAAAAATCAGCTTATAGATTGACTTTTAAATTCATAGTGTTTGGTAACTTCTAATGTAACGACCCCAAAATTTCGAGTATAAAAACTCAAAATTTCAAAATCGTTAAACACCAAACAATCTCAAAGAATCGAAATCATTTAAAATGCCACAGCGGATCATCTCTGAGTTCAAAATACAACTCAGTCAAACCGATTATTACAACCCAAATTATAATTCAATATTATAACAATGGAATTGCGTAATCCTCACAACAAACTCACAAAATAGTCAGACAAAATCCTCACACCAGCTGGAGATAAATAACTTCAAGTCCACTGAGCGGTACGTCAATTCCCACTAATCCACACCTGCAGAGTTATCCACTACGCCATCGAATTGGAGCACCGGGATTGTAAACACAAACCCGGTAAGCTTATAGCTCGTATGAGTAAAATGAAAATATAATTCGCATATCAAGATATACGAAAAATCACAAATCAACAAATATAAATGCCCTCATGAGTCAATGGACGGCCCATCTGGTTGTCCCAAAGAAATATGAAATGAAACGCTCATGAGAAATTAAGTAACCCTTCTGGTTACCCAAATGCATTTATAATACGGGTACCAAGAACGCTGGTACACATCTGTTACCCCTCTCGTAATACACCGCTGATATTGGATAGTCACCCGCTACCCAACATCCAAAACAATCTGAGTACCCATGAGCAGATAACCACCCGTTACTTCACATGCAGTACTACGGCAGACAGACTAGAGCTCTAACTGTATCGTAACTTTCGCCCGACCAAAGGCTAGGTTCCGACTTGCCAAACACGTACAATAATCTCACATCATATTGTACAAACATCAAGTCCGAAGACAAATCAATATTTTAACAATCTCCATGTTAAAATCACGTACAATAATCTCACCTCATATTGTACAAATCAAAATCACATGCTCGATAAAATCATGTCATCGAAATGACATCATCACGATAAAATCATAACAGTACATTATATAGCAAACTATATATATATATATGTACTTATTTACCATTTATACAATATATATATAATCCACTATATCGTATACGTGTCATAATTCGTAAACACGTCTGAAGACAAAACGTTTAACAAACACATATTAAAATCACGTACAATAATCTCACATCATATCGTACAATTTAATTCACATGCTCGTCATATAATTCTCGTCATCGAAATGACTAATTCCAATGAATGCATAACAGTATATAATATAACAAACTATATATATAAGTACTTATTTACCATTTATACGAATATATATATTCCACTATATCATATACATGTCGTATTTCAATATTTAAAACTCTTGCAAAAATCTTGAATTTACAGCAAGGGTAGATTCGTAAATATGTGAGATTTTACTCACCTTATTGACTCGAGCGTAATTCCACAATTTCCGAAGATAATTCATTTCCTTGATTTATCGATCACCTTGAAAAGATAAGAAAAGGATTTAGAAACGTTTCGTAAACCTTTAAATGCCGAAACAGTAATAATCGGTTACTGTTCAGCAATTTTCGGTTTACGAATTTACTGTTCACGGTTACTATTCACGTATTTACTATTTATGTATTAATGTACAAATATACATCAAATACGTATCGATGTGCGAGTACATACTGTTTACGTATTTCTGTATGTATAAATACTATTCAAATGTACGTATTGTCTCAGTAAATAATAATTACCTATTACCCTTCCAAAATTACTTTTTACCTTTACTAAAAGTAATTTAAATTTACATTTACCGAATGTAAATAAAATTTACATTTACCGTATGTAATTCACCTTTTTACATTTACCGTACGTAAAAATATATTATAAAATTACCATTCTCGGAATCACTGTTCACGCCGCCGCACGTGGCGGCGCGTGGGGCTCACGCCACTAACTGTGGCAGCGCGTGGGGCCCACGCGCCGACACCAACCAAGGCGCGTATGACGCCACCGCCGCCCCCAAAACCTCTGTTTTCCTTCCCACGGTCTCACACCGCCTCCTACCCCTCCTACGCTCCCCCACGCGCCGCCTAACGCGGCGGTATCCTCACTCTCCTCACCTCCTCCGATCTGCCTCCAAACCATTCAAAATCCAACAACAAACACACACAATCCATCAATTACATCAACCATACCTCGATTTGAAGCTACCAACTCCGATCTAGCACTGAAGAGGCTCGGATCGCCGACAATGTTCTATCCTTCGGAATGAACTCGAACCGATGCGATTTGACCCTTAATTTGGTGGCAGAGGGTGCCAAGGGTGAGGATCGGTGTTGAGGTGCTCTCCTCCGAGTCCTTGAGTCGTCGGAGGTGGTGGTTCGAGCGGCGGCAGTTTTGCAGAAGCTTGATATCTTCGGAGAGCTTCGGTGTGGCGAATCGCGGCTCGTCGCGTCCAGGGATGACTGAGGGTGGTCGTGCGACGCCTTTGGGGTGGGTGGTGAGACTCACGGCGGCCGGTGAGGTTAGTTCGCCAGTGGGCAGTGAGGGAGGGAGAGAGAGACTCGGGGAGGGTGAGAGAGAGGGAGAGGGAGGCGGAAGTGAAGAGAGAGAATGGGTTTCCTGAAATGGAAACCCTAAACACAAAAATATCCTATTTATACTCGTTTTCAAAATCAGAAACTAACTTCTGATATTAATAACTTCCACATCCGACGTCCGATTAGAACGCGTTACATACTCACGAACTCGTATCGACGAGCTCTACAACTTTCGTGAAGAAAGTTTTCGCAACCGAGCAACGGAATAAAAGTCGATATATACGTTGCGGTAACGTTACGTTTTATTTTATATTAAACGTTCCGAGAACGTTTCCGTTTCCGTTTCGTAATGTCGCAAACCTCCAATTGTCGTCTTGAATTAATTTCACAAGTTTAACACTTTGAAAATACTCGACATTTAGTTTCTAAAAATTCGGGTTACTACATCTAAAAAATCAGTTTTTTTATAGAATTTATAGGTCAGTCACAGTAGCTTTTAGAAGCAACCCGAAAGTTTCTTTTAAAAACTATTTTTACTCAAAACTCAATAAATGTTAATTTTTTTTTGTAAATTCTCAAATAACTCTTTTATCTATAATCATTCTCAATATGTTAAAACAAAATCATGTATTTTTTTATCGTTGACCATATCTATAGTAGTTTTGTTAAGAATTTACCAAATAATTTATTTACTAACAACGTTTATAAAAGTAATATTTACCAAACATAAACCTGTTTTAGTTCAAAGTTTATTTTTTTTTAGAACAGTAGAAATAGATTTTTTTTAAAGTCGTAACAATACCAAACTAGCCCTAAGAGTGGAGAGCAAATTTTACTTCCGGATTGAGTATGAAAAAGAATTGATGGTAGACCAAATAAAGGTTTGGGATGAAACGAGAAGGAAAGAAGGATCGATAAACACCTAAATTACCAATACCATGTGGAATATGATTTCCATTGACTTTCTAATTACAAGTATTCAGATTATATAGCAGCAACTATGCTAAATTAGTCATAAAAAAAACTATGCTAAATTAGTGCTACTGTTAAAATGAGAAAATAAAGAGCAATTACTCCAAATCAGAAACTGATATGCATTTACATTAAATCTACAATAAAGCCTAAACTGATGCTATGTCAAGGCTTGATTTCAGTCAATGAGTTATTGGCTTTAACAAGGATCAAATGGAAACAAGTAAACGAACAAGAGGTTTGCTAGATTACGAATATACGATGATAGAGTTAACCAGATTATATACATGTTGATTGTTGAGAAGCATTTTCTACTTGAGTTTCAAGCTCAATAGTCATGTCATGTCTAAACCTACTTGTCTGTGTGCGACCATTTTAGGTTGATTTAGTGATTAAATTTAACAAGTCATTCTGGATTTGTTCCTGAAAGCATGTCGAGGTGATGAGGTTGTCTTGATCTATGGGATCCATATAACTGTGATGTACGATTTGAAATGATCGAGACTATTATCACTCGAGTTTTTATACAAATGTATGTACAATGTTAGGATTTTGTATTGAAAATAGGATGAAGCTAGCCCAAAACATATTAGGGCAAAACCAGATGGAGAGACTCAACATTGATACTTATCAACTTCATGCTCAAAGTATTAATTCCAACTCAACCTTCTACAGTCATCTTCCTATATCATGAACAACGGCCTCTTCTTTTTTCCACAAACTAGATCGATCTCCGGCCACATTTTAAATGGTCATGGCCGGACCGTCTCGGCAGGGAGCATCCTCACTTCTATGCCTAATTGCATTGACCATCTTTATACTTCACATTGTTGAATTGTCCATTTTACGCTGATATGCAGCTGATCAGGGTTAGACGCACAGTAGATATTTTAAGTGGGCAGTTGACCTCGTGGTCTCCTTCCCACTTGGACATCCCCCAACACAATTAATGGACGATATATGAATAATGAATCTAACATGAACAAGCTAATTAGCTCGATCAATGTGGAGGATATACCGATATATATACTGAGGCAAACTGAATGAGTGTTACTTCTGTGTTAGGAACCGAATCAAGGTAGCATACAAGAGAGGTTTGTGGGAATTTAAATTCTTATTCCTATTCAATTGTCCTAGTTATATGGACTTATGGCTTTACGTTAGGAAGCTTGTACGTTCTCCTTGATTTCCAGCTGCTCAGTGTTGCACCCACCCACATAGGCGCAGTTGTAACTATTACCTTCTCTAATCAAAAAAAGAAAAGAAAAAAGCGGTAATTGTGAACAAATCAAGACAACGTAGGATGAGGGCATATTCTCAACAGCACGCCGAGGTGGTGACCATGTTAGTTTGTGGGACTCCCAATCTGGACATCATTTTGTGGTTTGCCCTCTAACCCGAGGGTGTTGGGGCGTGCTTAGTGTGCCCTCACCGAGGTGAGCAAAGATCCACACCCATCAATCACTTTAATGCCCCGGTTGGTTACAAGTCTCCGCCACAAGACTCGGCAATAAGAAAGGTTTATCTAAGTCTTTATTTCATACGATTTATTCTCGATGTGGGATCCAAATACTCCACTGAGATCCTTGGCATTTACTGTCTCAACTTCTAAATCTATTCGATCGATCCTAAACATCATGCATATTGCGATTCAAAAAAAAAAAAAAACTCCATTGTATACTCATTATGCTGCCAGCAAAGATTTAGTCTGGGTCTTCAGATACTTAAAACACTAGGGCAACTAAGCACAATGTAGTTAGTACTTTCATGAAGCTAAACACAACTAATATTAGCAGAAAAGAAATTATCAAACTGGCTATGTGTTCTATCTGCTTCTTTTCTACTGTTTACAAAACTTGGACAACCTATTTTCTTTAGTTTATTTAGTTGTAAGTTGTAACCGATTGGTCTTGTTATTCCTTTCCTCTTCATGCATTTCCTTGGAAAGAAGATTAGAGAAATGTAACAAAACACTAGGGAATATTCAGTAAGCCATTGGGAATTATCAGCTTGTCCTTCATTCTTCATTTTTCTCGACGAGATGAGCCTTGTCTTCCTACTCCTACTTCTCTTGATTCCAGCTTGCTTGTTTCAATCCTGTTTATTCATATGGCATTGTCTGCACTCTACAGGTTCTGAAGCCGGTGCTGTAATTGCTGCATTATCTTTTTCTTATATAAGGAAGGGCTATTATATGTCCACAAAATAAAAAAAGGAAGGGCTATTATCAGCATCTTTAAATAACAACTGCGCTCTTGTGTGTGTACAATTTTAATGCAGAAGATATGCTTGTCAAACATGGGGATGATTTTATATGTCTTCTCCAAGTTCCAGTATCATACTCATAAGTCATAACAACCAGCGTTATACTGCATACCACATTTGACTGGGGAAGGTTATTGGTGTTTTCTTTTCCGTTTCTTTTAAACAATGGAAAGAGTAGGTGTGACTGATTCGAAATGGGAGACAATAATAATGCTCCGAAATCTTGTATGTCATTGTCACGAGGATTTCAGACCTTTTGCACACTTCCTTTTCACCCTTTTTCTCCATAGGACCTCTTTTAGAACAAGTGATGATCTTCATGAAAACAACACTTGCATCCACAATTCAGACACCCCAGAAAGCGAAAGATGCCAATTGTTCCCTCACTTGCCTCTCTTTACCTAATCCAGTTCTTGATCAACACATCATTCATACCTGCTTTGCATGCCTTTTTTCCTTCTTTTGTTTTTCATCACTTTCATTCCTAGAAAGTCTTCAGTCTTCATTTAAGCTTAGAACAAATTGTAAAATGAAAAGCATGACACACAGCTTTCCACCCAATGATGCAACAAAGGACTAAACACCAAATTCCAAACATATATATGGATCTTTACAGGCCTACTACTGATGTTAACCACAAACCGCACACTTTGAGATTTTACTAAAACTGATTAAGTGGGTGCCCTGCTTCTGGCATGAAATTGGCAACCCAGATCATGCTCAAAAGTATGAGCAACCCGACTACCAACTAGCTTAAACAAAAACCACAATGAAAAAGGACATGTATCTAGTTAACAGTCTCCTCACACAAAAATGCTGAACTTTTTAGCTTGCCTTGTCTGAGCATCTGAACGTGATCACTTGAATAGATGAATATCTTCTTCACAGTCCGGCAAAAATCTCTGCAGGGCAAAAAAATTGATATTTTCTCAGTCAGTTGGGATTAAATATGACAAAATGTATTAGCGCAGTATATCAAATCTTAGGTGACTTACTGCCACTGATCATCACCAAGAAGCATCATGTCGTTCTCATCATCAGTAAAAACAACTGCCCATTTGTTTGCTGGACGAAGCTCTCCTTTGATCTCAAACATTTTCTCTAGCTCATCAATTAGATCATCATAACCCTTCAATGCAGTCAAGTCCACAGCACGACCAACTGCAACCCCTTCCATATGCACCTTCTCAATAGAAAATAAGAGCACATGAGATGCAACTTCAAAGCAATGAAGTATTTCAAACAAAAACCAGCAGTCTCTCACTTTACCTTAGTACGAGATCTGGTTGAAACAGTGGATCCCTGCTTGCTTTGTGTCTCAATTGGAGGCATATCTGGTAGAACTTGCATATGATCTTTTGAAATTTGTGCATTATCCAGGCCCTGATCAGCAGCCAGATTAGGTCCTTTGGCACCACAGGATGCTGTTGTAAACATTGACTCTCTCTCATGGAGACTGGCAGTAGTTGAGTTTGGCACATCATAACCAAACAACCGAAATCCTGAAGAAGACTCAGACTTTTTCCCTGTTTCCAGCTGGTCCTGCACTGAGCCATTGCATGGTTTCGAAGGAGGGGAGGAGAAGCCAGGCAGTGTGGACCCCGTAGTAACATTCTTGTTGCCCTCTTTTGAGTCTGCAAATAGGCTTAAAGAGACATTCACATTTGGAGAATAAGACCAGATGCCCTCTGCACAGATTATTCGGCTAGAATAGCTGCTACCATTGCTCTCTTTCTGCCTCGGGGGCCAGGCAGCCTGGCTACCAGAGCTTTGGACTTCAGCAACACCACCTAAATGATTTGGCTCAGCAGACTGGTTTGACCCTTGATACCATAAAGGTGAAGCAGTTGAATTGGTGGTAATTTCTACATTCCATTGAAGAAGTCAAGACACCATCAACAGATCCACAATTTTTAAAATGAATACTCATTGCAAGCTTATGTACCTGATGATGCAATTTCAACAGTTTTAGGCCTTTTGCTCTTTAGTGCTGGTTGAGCAAGATTTAATGGAACAGATGCTACAAATGGCTCCATCTCCCACGGAGAAACCCTATCCGGCCTTGGTACTGTGGCATGTTCATCCCATTGAACCTGAAAGGATAAGAAGTGAGCACATATAGACAATATACTAATTAGCACTCCAATGGACAGCTCAATAACATATCTTAACCTTTAGAGATCGCCATTTAGATTCGGACCAGTGAGGCGATAAATCCCCAACCCCTACTATAGTGCCAGTGAATCTGTCCAATTGAATTAGGAAATCAATTTCAATCAAGTTGAGTATACTGAAAGGAAAAAGAAAACATTAACAGCCAGTCAGCCAGTAACTTATTACACGTACCTTCTTTCCGGTGAGTCTTCGCCCTCAAATCTCATTTTGAAGCGCATGCCAACAGAAAACTTATTGTTGATGGCTTCAAGATATTTGTTTAAGCCAACAATAAATTGGCTCGTCCTGATAAAAGAAAAGGGTGGATGAATATATAATTTCGAGTTAATAGACAACTCCTAAATTAGAGAATAAATGGAGGCATCTGTCAACCTGGGCTTGTAATAGACAACAAATAGAGTTGAAGTCATGACGGCATGAGAAGCAGTTGCAAGCACTCCAAGATGCATGCTCTGGCTGGATATCACTGATGAAGGCATGGGAGTCTGTTGACGAGCAAGACGCCGTACCCCAACTCGTAGTTCCCCATTACCACCCCTACAAACAGGAGTTTGTTAACACAACCTAGTCAAAAACAGGAGACACACACCTTAATCATAACTCTAAAAAAAACAACTCAGCATATACCTCAAAAACACAAATGCATCACCAGCAACCAATCTTTTGGAAGTGACAAATGTACTCCATCCTGTAGTAAGTAAATGCCTCCGCGGTTGACCTGATGTTCAAAATCAAATAGACACATAAGTCCAGAACCAAAGGAATACATGAGAGTTCCTAGATTAAACTTGCCTAAAAATATTGGTTCTGCATTTAATTAATTGTTACAGAATTTGACATAACTCAACTAGTAGCGAAAATCAATATCCACATTCAATGGCAAAGTAAGTTTGTGATGTCACTGGAAATACCTCTGAAGATATGCTTAAATCTCCACTCATACCCATGAAGATCTTTGGCAACCAATTCCTGAGTTGGAGTTGCTTGGTTCATATCCTAATGAAATGAAAACCAGTGGTGAATATGAGATGGAGTAAAAAGAAAACAAAAACAAAAAACATACTAGCATCCCAGAAACAAAAATGGGAATACACACCAATGGAGGCAAGCAATCATTAGCATGCTTCCGAAGAACTGAGAATCCTCCATGGGTGCTTGTATCAGAAGCTGTCAAAATCTTGCAAAACGAATAACTAGCCGGTGTTGGAGGCTCTGGTACACATGGATCAGGACTTGTAGGTTCACTTTGCTGTAAATACCAACCCAAAGAAGAATGAGGGAAGAAAAGAAAGAACCTTTACAAAGTCTGAAAATTGACTCAAAAATTAACTCTAGATTAGTTTCTGGAGCCCAAACTTCACCAAAATTTTGGTCACAAACTATTTCTGTTCTTTTGTTCCTTTTTCCCTTAGCTACCAAGAGAGCAAGTTAGAAAAAAAACAATAAATAAATCAAAAGAAAAACATGTATCTTACATCTGATTCTGGGTGCAAGGTGATCTGAGCATAAACCTCATCGCTTTCTCTTTCAGCCTGAAAGTTAATCAAATTTGAATGAAACCAATTTGCCAGCTGACACAGTAGACAAAATTGTAAAGCACATAGCTTTAGATAGAAAACTACGATCTGAAACACAGTACCAGTAATTGAACGTTAACCACACGACAAAGGATCTTAGAAGGTATATTAAACCGAGGGATTTGCTGATTCAGTTCCTGGTTTGTTGATGCTTCCAGCTGCAAAAACCCATCAAAATTTTCAGAAAAGAGCAAAAATAACAGATTTTGATCCATCAATAAACAATGCAAACATTCAAAAAGAAATATAACAGTGGAATTTAAGGGGAGCTTACTTGTTCCATATGACCCTGAGGAAAATAGAACACTCTCTCCCCAGGACTGGGCACATCCACCAGTGGCCCTGCACATAGCTTCCATAGCTCTGTATACAAAGCACCTCCAGAACCTATCATACAATATTCACAAAGATGCAAACTTTGTCACATTAAGGCCAGAACCCAGAAACAGAAACCAAATTACCAAGCAAACCAAAACAGTTTGAACATTTTGTATCTCTGCTCAAATTTACCGAGCAAACCAACCCACCTGTATCCGCACGAGAAATCGATGACGAGTCACACTGGCTGTGCGCCATTCACAACAACAACAACAACAACGCCGTGTCGTAGAAGACCGGAGAATTTAGATACCTCCCAACAACAACAACAACAACAACAGAAACTAAACCAAATGCGAGAGAGAGAGAGAGAGAGAGAGAGAGAGCAAAATGCTTAAAACAGGGGAGGGCTCTTGTTCCACACAGGCACTATGGTATTGCCATAATAGCCTACCCCATTGGCGAGAGCAGCAAAGAGACCCAGAATAAAAGAGAGAAAAGGCTAAACAGACAGAACGGTTATGCAAGCGGCCATTATTGCTAGTGCTCTGTTTGTACTACTACTCAGCTCAGTTTTTCTTTCTTTATTTCTTTTCTGTTCTTTTCTTTTCTCACATTTCTCTCTTTCTTCTCTCTAATCTAATCCAATCTAATCTCTGTTTCAGTTACAAACCCCACTTTCTGCTTTGTCTTCTGGGCAAACCCAAAACCGCTTCTTTTGTCTTCTCTCAGTCTCTCTTTCTCTAAATAACTCACACACCTGAACCGACGTTACCAAATCCCCAAAATCGCTTCTTTCTTTTTAGTTTCTGGGTGTTTATTACAAAAATTGCATATAAAAAAAAGAGGACAAAGTTTTCTTCTTTGTAATTTTGGGTAGGAGTGGGATGTATCATGAGCCAAGTTGGGTTTAGTTTAGGTTCTCTTATAATTGAGTGGAATCTCTAGGGTCTAAAATATTGTTTGTTGAAGATCAAAGGGTCATCCCACTTAGAAAGAATTAGAACAATATTGTACTTGGTAGCATTTTTCTACAGAATTTATATATAAGCTTAGTGGCTAAGTCCTAGAGAGTTTGTGCAATGTAGGCACTAGGATGGTAGGTGATTAATCATGATAATCATGTTTTATACAAGAAAGGACTCAGATTATATATACAACCCAGGACCAATTTATATCAGCAAACCAAAAAAGAATCACTATGCACCAATAATTGGGACCATCCCACTGTTTGTGTGAGATATTGGGACAATGGGGACACCCCACATATATACTCCAATGTTTTTTTTGATACATATATATACTCCAATGGTATTATCAACAAGAGTGGGCATTGTTTTCTTATAAGAACCCTTGAAGTGATCTCAAGTTCTTAACAACTTCATTATATAAAAGACTCCTGCTTTCTGTATAGGAATGTTGAGATAAGAATTAATTTTTCAATGAAAGAGGAGAAATGGAGCCGTGGTTTCAATGACCTCATTAACACGAGTAACAACACCATTCTCTAAAGAAAATAAATGTTTGGTCGTGTAGTTTATTAAAGAAAAATGTTTTTGAACTCAACTCAACTGGATCTTTGTAACAATATCATAAATGAAAATTGGTTAAGGCCGGATTTCATTTCTAGAATTACGGTTCCAATGAAGGGTTTTATATTTATTTATACAAAAATCACTAGAGCACAAGTTCATAAACCTCACTACGTGACTGTCGTGACATCTCAACTATCTCAACCATGCGAAATAAGTTGAAATATAGCAACCTCTGCTAGGTGAGACTCAATGTACGTAGAGGGAGCCTTGACCTTGTTCAAAACACCAATTAGGCAACCTCTATCTTTCTCCAATGGTGTTTTTGTCGTGAGCAATTAGTTATTTAGGCGTGTATTCTAAATAACTATATTTTAGTCATGCTCTCCTTTGGCGTCCTACGTAAAACTCGCTAAACTTTGCATACAAAGTTTGACACATTAATTCTTATTTAACTATGATTACACCAACATGATATCTATTGTTTTTGAATACCTGAATGACGTCTAAACTAATCATAGACTCTTTTGATTTGTACGCATGCATGATATGTAAGAGAATATAATTGTATTATGTTTCGTAAAGAACTTATTTGAGAAAGAACAAAATTTACTGGCTAATTACAAGTTTATAACGACTTAACAAAACAGAACAATCGAGATTGCGATTGATAAAGACAAATTTTACAAATACTAAACACAACAATCATGATTGTGTGATTGATGGGCGACAAACCTTGCAAAATTAGAGCACCAACCGGCACATTAGAGTGATTAGACATGTAATTTTGTTTTTGATCCTAATCTAGGGTTTTTTTATTTCATGTGTTTTTTTCTTTTGACGTAATACCTTGGGTTTATTCACACTCGATTTTTGGTGCTGATATATCTCTGTCCTAGTTAACTAGCTCAGACCTATCGTACCAGAAAGCCTAGCAGCTAGTCATGTACGGTCAGGTCAACACAGGTCTCACGGGAAAGCATGGGAATCGAATCTAACGGCGGCCGAGACATCTTGACGGCGTTTCTTCAAAACGTGGATGTCTCCTCCGCCCTATAACGGAGGCTAACGCCGTCGTCCTCTGTCCAGCTGTCCTAGTCGTTGCAGGCAATTTGTACGGGCCTCGTGTAAACCCGGCAGTGTCCATTGCCTTCTTTGTCCTCATAAGTCCCTTTTTATTACGCATCATGCCACCACGCGCGAAGACCCATTCCGATCTGTTCGGGTGGTCCTAGTCCCAAAGATAATAATAATAATTATTATTATTAAATAAATAAATACCCGGTATAGTAACCCCACATGACACGTCAGAGGGGTAATGCTCATTAAGCTAAGCCACGTGGTTTGGTCGAATCCGTACGGACGTGTCAGGTGGCTACTAGCTTTTCCTGTCATTCTGTTTCTCCAAGTCCTTGATCAAAGAGTAAGAAAATTTTACCGCCCAAAAAAACAATTACCTACTTTTGAGAAGTGAAAATCAAACCTTAAGTCTGATTAGTGATTACTAGCCCCATTTACTTCTTTACTATTGGAAATGATAACCAGCCATGGAGCTTAATAGTAGGATTATCCTACTACCCTAGGTTATTCAAATTTGTGAAGAGACGAATAATTTCGTCCGACTTAATTAGGTTAATCACAAATTTCTTAATATTTGATAATTCGATTAACAGAGAGATTAGTCTTTTTCATGTGGCGGTGGCCCAAATTTAAATTTGATGCTTTTGGAACATCACACGCATGATGCATATGATGTCAATGCATTTGAGTGTTTGACCCAAATATGAGGAGGGGGGACTGGCGAGGAGCCTTAAAAGAAATCACCCTCATTGTATGGATACAATTATCATATCGAAATGGAAAGCCGAATGACCAAAATAAATAAAAAATCACTCAATTTTCTTCTTTTAATCCAACGCAAACAAGAGAGTGGAAGATAGGCACTAGTGCATATATCCTTTTTGCAGTGAATAATGTGATCACATTGAGAGTTTGTATTGAGAACAAGCTTTAGACTAAGACTGCAAATGGGATTTGATTCTTGCTTTGCATCTTTGCAAACATTAAGCAAGGTGTTTTTATTTGGACCAAACCCTTCTTCCTCCACCGCACTAATAATTAAGGAGAAAAAATTTAAGCAAAAAGAAAGCCCTTTTAACATTTTTCTTGATGTAGTACAAGGGTTGAGTAGCTACGAATGCCATTCCAAACACAACAATCAAATATAATTATTTGAGAATCAATTCTTTAGCATATGAATGATTTGATCTAAAAGCATATATCTTAAGCTTAAAATAACAAAATGACTCTTGCTCTCGTCTTAAGGTTCATTTCGAAATGAAGGGCTAAGGCATCCATCATACACATACAATTACTCCAATTATAATACATAAAACAAAGTTAAAATACCTTATCGTATATTAATCATATCTACCTCATCTGTGTAGATTCCATTTGGATTGGAGATTAGATCCCCTAAACATGACAAAATGAAGTTGTAACATGGATTATGTGGTGATTAGTGCTAACAAAATGGCTTCTTTTGACCTCTCCTAAGCATCTCCTTTGCTCTGTAATATATATTTTCCTATAAAGATTGGGTATCTTGGAAGGATCTTCCCAACTGTTCCCATTACTTTGGGTTGAATAAATTTGAGAAAGATTTAAGGTTGATGCTAAAGTAAAAGGGTATATGTGTGTAACATGCCTCTAGGGTATGCGCCCTCCTTGTGTAACATTAATTATAGTGAAAACATGATTGGTGGGACTATTGATATTGAATTGAGAACACCATGTGGAAACCAATTCTGGTTATGTTTCTCGGCTGCCCTAAACCTTAACACATTATGAGGCACTTGGGTACCTTGCTCACTTCTTTACTTCTGTTCACATTTTTCTCCCACCTAGATTGTAGAATTATTTGGTCCAGATTAACTCCTACATAGAATAATTAAGTAAAGTTTAGTTTAGTTACTTATTTTGGCTCCTAGATCAACTTAAAGAGAGAAATAAGGATCCAATTTAAGTTATAACTCATGTTAAAACATGTGAAAGACAGAAGGCAATCATGAGCAAAATGACTATGGTGGAGTCCAATACCCACATTGAAGAGAAAAATATGTAAAAGCTTGGTTCCAATAATATGCATTCTCTTGTCAAAACCCTTTTTATCTTCTTTATATACAAAAATTGATAGAGAAATGTATACTATAATAATCTCTAAACCTTGCATTTGGATGATTCATGAATCTATTGTCATCTTATTTTCTTTCATATTAGCATGATGAAAATAGTAATTCCACCATTGGAGAAGAATCAAGCACAAGGTCTTTGGTCAATTCTCCAGAAGTGGTACAGTTTGATTTTACACTTGTCTAAAGAATTCTCAACACTCATGAATTCATGAGTGATGAAACATGACTAAAATCGTAAGTAAATTTTCTGCACACACATACAGGGTTTTTGTTATCTTCTCCTCAATTGGATGTTATGGTTTTTTGGGTTGTTCACTGTTCTCTTCCCACCATGCATCATAGATACCTTGGAACATTTTACAACCTGTTTTTATTGAAACCCAGAGCTAGCCACAGAGATATAGATGGTAAAGGATTGGTCAAATTAGGTAAAGTTACAACTTACAACTAAGAAAGTTGGCAAAAATGGGATTGGTCATTGGAAAATGGCCTTTGGCTTTGGACCATCAATTCAGTGATGATGGTAGGTCTAGGTTTATTAGCATAGAAAAGGGCCATTGGCCATATGGTGGGGGTACCCAAAAGGACATTGCAATCTTAATTTTCTAGGTACCAATATTTGGGATTGGACAAGGCTTGGCAAGAAACCTTCATTTGACACAGTTTATGTCAACCATTCTCTAATTAGTCCTCCTAAAAGAATCCTAATTTTGTTTTAGTGGATGTCAGTTGAGAGCTGTCCAGCTAAACTCACTGCATTCCTAATATTATTATCACTTGTACTTTTGTTTAAACAAAGCTTAGGGTTAACATGTCTTGGTGCTTGTGTGGGAAATGGCTGATGAAAAACCCAGCAATGGGAAAAGGCTTTGATCTTGGTCCTGTGATTTCACATTTCTCTTTTTGAAAGGGTCATTAGTCTCAAACCTGGGCAGCACTTACGGAATGCAAAAACTAGGGGTGGGCATAAATGACTTGAATCTCGATCTCATCCTGATCCCATCCCAAAATTTACCGAAATGGGACGGGATGAAAGTCTAAAACCGTTAGTCTCGTCTCAATCCTGTCTCGTTTTATTACGGTGAGATGAGATATGTGACAAATAAATTATATCTCACTATGTCTCGTCTCGTTCCGTTTTAAATTTCATTTGAATTTCAACCATCAAATTTTTCATCATCACCATACATTTTATAATTTATGAGAACACCTTAGATGCATTTGATAAGGAAAAATGACTAACTTCAAAGAATGAATCTTGGACTTTGATTCATTTCCTAAAGATATACAAGTTCTGATTAATTTTCTCATTAATATATGGTTCGAGTTATATAATATAAATAAATACGATTTGTATATTGAAAATTTCTAAAAACTTAGCAATCAGAACCTATCTAAAATTATATACAATATATAATTATATATGTTTCTCTTGTATGATAACACTAGAATTTTCAATTTTTCATGTACAATATCTATAACACTATAATTCGAATGATTAATTTAATTTTATAATAATTAAACCCACAGTATCGAAGTAGATTATGAAAGATATTTGAAATAATTTATATGTTTCTTCTATTACAATAATTCGTACTAAAATTTTATTTGTAGTAAATTAAATATTTATTATTTAAAGTCCGGGAATGTGGGATAGGCCCGGTCCCATTCCGATCTCACCCGATCCCGACGGGATTAATCCCGGGTCGGATGAACTTTTAAAAACACAAATCTCATCCCGAATTTAATGAGAGGGACGAGAAACAAGATCAGCCTCATCCAGTCTCATCACATCCCGTGCCCGTCCCTAGGAAAAACCAGTCTTCCACTTCCTTCCGATTGATTGATGTGTGATGTGTCTTGGCCTATCGGAAGTTAGAGACCTTGAATTGTATAAACAATTGTTGTAATTGTTCTCCAATCCTTTGGCTGATGGGTGTATTTTACTTCGGCTTATGTTTTATGGATCAACTGTTCCTGGACTGTTCTTGGTTTTAATATGAAAGATTGTTTATAATGCTAGCAACAATAGTTAAATTAATCGATTGCCAAACAACAAAGATTTAGAACCAGTTAGGATGCAAGGTTGTGCAAAACTACCGTGTGCTCCATATGCAGTGCACTAATACACTAAAGCTAATGCGTAGAAGACCAGAATCAAGTTTTGATAATAGGCTCCTTTGCATATGTCCCATTGTTGCTGAGAGCACGCACCCACTAACAAGACTAAAATCAACTCAAGTACAGCTGCCTTGATACTGAGAAAGTGAAAACCAAAACGATGTTAATTCTTAAAATGGAGCAGATTGCTTTGGTAGAAACAAGAAAATTATTGTTACCTTAACCAACTGAGATTCATTAACATTGAATTCATAGTGATGCAATAATGTATACATGCAATAATACAGGACAAAGGCAAGTTTACATGACAACATGTAGTCCGTACAGACAGGACTCGGTAGAAATTTCCGTGATGGTATAGAACTTCAACTGTAATATGCAAATTACCCACCGGGTGCTTGCTAATTGCTATGCATGGAAGACCGACTCTGGAAAACTGTAACCAAAAACCCCATAGCACTGCAGACCATCTTAAGAGTTGCAGAAATGAAGGTATATCATCCAAAACTGTTAACTATGAGACGATAATTGTTGCTCACAAATGCATGCACAGAGATTCAACAAAAGTTAAATAGAAGACCCTCTTCTTCATCACCACACGAAATCCTGGAAGTTCACACACAAAGATCATGATCAATATCAGCAGTTAAAATTTGATTCAACAGAAAATAATGAAAAGATTATCTAGAATTGACTTTTGACTTGACAAAAACATTCACTTGTAACATCATATATGGGAAATGCTGATAGATAAAGAAAGACAAGTATGCTCGAGTAGGGGAAAAGGTTCCGCAGATTTCAGATCTTCCAGGTAGAAGACCAACTAGAAGGATTCGAACATATAAGGTAAACTTTCAATTTGACTTGGGGGAGCCCCTGCATACCTACATCCTAACCAATGAAGGCCAAATATCGGCCACCGCAAGACATCTCTAAAAGAGAAAATCCCGCTTAAAGAAATGCATGTAATATTCTAGAATAAAACTTGAGCAAACAAATTTCTCTAGCACAATAGCCTAGAAGATGACTCACTTTTTAATTTTGGCCACATTAGATTAACTTCAGAATTACACTCGTTACCTTGTGGTCTTAGTTCTAAATAGACCGATGTAGAATTAACTTCCTTGAATGTCTCCTGAAATCAATACACTCAAATCAAGGTTCTTGAGTAACTGTTTATACTCATACAGAGCAACCCAGTTATATTTGTTACCAGCACTTGATCTACCACAGTGTTCAAGTACATGTATGTAAGATTACTTTCTCTTGAACAGTATTAACTTATTCAATCACCGAATTATTTATATATCTTGAAATCTCTTCAATGTTTACACACATCTACTGGATTATCTGCTGCACTACCCTTTTAATCTATAGCTTTTCCCATGTCTCATTATCCACTTCTTACCTGTAGTGTCTGAAGCGGCATTATTTGATACATAATCAAATGGCCACATGTTATTAGTATGTCAAAGAGAAAACAGCCCTAATATATACACCGTTACACACTGTACAGTGAATATACTTGAATAAGAAACATGAATATATAATTTGAAAAGAAAAACAAATTTTCTTAAATGAATAACAAGGTAATGTCAATGAAAAGGAATGGATCAAAATTTCCAAGAGAATGGGGAAGAATAACGACAAAAACAGGAGACAATGAGACAACTTCTTATGCTAGGAACAAACCAAGAACAACAACACCAAAAGTATCAGAACAGATCAGACTCAACTTTAAGCACATCGTTGTTACATGTCTATGCAACACGGTATGGCCAAAGATTAAATATAAACACAAATAGTTCCAGACTGTAATCAAGACATGCTTCATACTTCAGATGGAGAAACAAAAGAAACTCATGCATAAACAGAAAGAAAAGAAGTTTGCAATTGTATACTCACTTAAACAATTAGGCAGTTATAAGAGTTGCAAAGACGAAGTAGTTCTGTCTGATTGGTTGGTTCAACATATTGATTGATGATTTGAGGGTATCTGCCAGGTGAAAGTGCAGAAAGCCTAGCCAACGAAGCAACCAAAAACTCTTTCGCATCTCTTATATCTTTCAGTGGATCATCCTCAGCCTTCCCAGCATTGTGCAGTCGAATGAAAGTGGCAGAATATCCAACATTCTCGGTAAATTCAGGCATCTCAGGATCCTCTTCGACTCTCTCCTGCTCAGTTCGTGAAAGAAGGGTCACAATGCTGTTAAGCAATTTCCCCCAGGGATCAACAGCTGCAGCATCCAGAAGCAATTGAGATTCACACAAAAGTCGCGTTGATGCAACTGCAGTCAACTTGGTCTCAATGATTCCTGTAATATTCGTAAGATTAGGTATCCAGAACTGCCCCAATATCATCAGAAATAGGTTGGCCTGGATGCCATTCACTGAATCGACAAGGTTTGCAGAGCCATGTTTGACCAGAACTAGTGACATAAAAATCACGAGACACTTGATAAACTTCCCTGTCTGCCTGCTTTGAAGCACTGTGAAAAGGGCACTCCAAATCTGACCAATGTACGGTGCAAGCACATTAAAATCAAGGCTCTCAACAACAGTATTTAGCACATAGAAACCCTGTTCATCAGTACTACGGGCTGAGACTAGCTTATTGGATATCTCAAGGACCTGTCTCAACTTCCCCTCTTGGTTGAGCTCATGGGGTGCCTTCTGAAGGAATGCTTGAAGCAAACGCACAAGAGCAGGGACATTGGAAGCCTTTCTCCACGAGTCGGGGGACAAAAGCATAGGAAAAATCTGCATGTAACTCTGTGGAATGGGAGGCCTATTCAACTCAACAAGTTGAGCCAGCAGCTGAAGTGCATAAGGATAGAACTCTTGCACATCTTCAACTAATATCTTCTGGATACTGGGGAAAAGGTTTACCTCAAAAACCGATATGAGAGAGGCATCCTTCACACATGCTCGCTTCACAAGGACTGCCACACACTCAAAAATATAGTGGTTAAATACTGGATTTTTGGGGTTTTCACAAGCTTTGTTGAGTATTGATGTCAGCCCAGTAATACAAGGTCCAACAATCACATGGGATATATCTGCAATCCCGAGAACTCGCATGACACACTTCATAACGTATTGATTTTCCTCAGATTCTGGAACCTTCAGAGCCTCAAAGAGGTTGTTCATCAGTTGTGGCAGCAGAGGTGAAATATCTATTGAAGTATACCTTACTTGGCCACCCTCATCCTTTACCATCAGAAGCTTCTCAATACAACTTGCAGCATACGAGTGAACTACATTGGACTCTGCACGAAGAAACCGAATCAAATCTGGAAAAAATTGTAATGCCATCGGCTTTGGTATATGGTTCCGGAACATTGTAAAAAATTTCAACGCCCCTGCCTTAAGCATTGGAGATCCATTCACATCCTGACTCTGCAGTTCTGGAACAATCACTGTCCCAAAGAAGTTCTGAACATCAACCAGATCAGTTGTAACAGAAGTGCCACCAGCCCTCTTAGTTGCAAGTGATACAACCAAGTATATTGCACTGTCCTTATCCTTCCAATTCTCAGCTGGGTTTGTGGCAAAAGAGGTTAGCAAATTCTGTATCTGTACAGAAACCAAATTGGTAACCTGTGGTTTATAATTGATAGCAATCCCTTTAAGAAGCTCACAGGCAATCCTCCTCCTAGTATCAATATCACTGCCCTCCATATCCCTCCTGATGAACTCAATGTAATTCATTTCAAAGAGTTCCACGTCCTCATCCCTCAACCTCACATTCGGGATCACAATGCCCTGACAAATCTGGGGTATCACTCCCTCAACAGCAAACAGACTATGATGCACACCTGTGCTAACAGTCGTCAAGAACTTAATAGCAGTAACAGCAAGCTGATCACGGCCTGACGCTTGAGAGACATTCGTCAACAAATTCCACACAGCCTGTGCAAAACCATTCAAGTACGGCTTAAACTCCTCCTCATTCTTCTCCAAATAAAGATTAATATTCTCACACACTGCAGCACGCAACTCATCCACCAGCGCAAGCCCCTCGGCGCTACTCTCAAGCGCTGGATAACTATTGGCCAGGTACTTATTCTGCTCAGTCATCCACTCATTCATATGGTCCTCGAAGAACTCAGGCAACTCCTGATAATTCAACGAGAAGAAAATCCTGCAGCACAACCTCTGAGACACAAACAGCGGCGTGAGTGCCGCGGCATTACCGCCACCGGCATTGGAGGCTGACTCAATCACACTAGCCGTTTTCATGAAAATCTCTAACAAAGTTGCGGCGAAATTGTCCAAACAGTATTTCAAATCAAGCAGTAGATCATTGGTCTTATACTCATGCCTAAACTTCTTGAAAATAGAGTTAGCAGTGCCAAGAATACCGTTAACCGAGGCGTAGTCGCCGGCCTGTGACGCCTTCTGGAGGCTTCCGATGAGCTCCGGGAGCAGAGTGGGCCACAGCCTCGGGAAATCGTGCTTGCCGATGAGGACTAGGGCTTCGCTGAGCTGGCCTTGGATTTTGGGGGTGGCGTTGAGCATGAGGGAGACGATTAAGGCCTTGATCTGCTCCTTCTCGGCGTCACCGATCGTCGGCTCGTCGGAGTTCTGCGCGGGGGACCACCGCACCTTGAGGTGGTTCTTGAAGTTGACGGAGGCGGCCTGGCGGATCTCCTCGGCGACGTTCGGCTCGGCGACGAGGCGGAGGACGGCGAGGCCGTAGTTCGGCTTCTGGGAGAACTCGGTGAGCATGGCCTCGGCGCGGCGGCGGGGCTCCGGCGAGGGGGAGAGAGTGTTGACGAAGCATTGGGAGAGTGTGTGGAGGTCTTGAGGGTTCCACTCCATTGGTGAAGGCTAGGGTTTTGTGAGACGGCGGCTAGGGTTGGTGAGGATTTTGATGGGGGAGAGAGGAGCTAGGGTTTTGGGAGGAGGGGTTTGGCTGGAGGAGGAGAGGAGAATTCCGGTGGTGGATTTAAAAGAGGGGTTTAGGTCTGTGAGAGTGAAGCCCCAAACAACACCAGTGTATGTGTATATGATACAAGGATGAGAGAAACGGCGTCGTATTTAGGTCGGTTTGGTTTTGGGCTTGTCTACTCTCCATGTAAAAGATTAGTGGGTTTGTTTTGTGGGTTATGAGCCCAAATGGAGCAAGATATCAAAATTAGGACCGTTAATCGGTTCCAGTTCTTAAAGGAATCGTTAGAACCGAATTAATAAACAACAGTTCGGTAAGTCAAAGCATTGTTATCCACCCACCCCTGAAACCCGCCCCCCCGGGTGAGAGAGAGAAACCAGATCTGAAACCCGCCCCCCTCTCCCCCTCCTCTCCTATCCAGTTTGAGATCCATCCGGATCTTGATTTTGGGACTGTGAGTTGGGGGAGGGGCTCCTTTGTTTCCCTATCTTGCAATATCTTGTTTTTCATCCGATCTTCATCAAGTTTTTTAGCCTAGTCTGATACATTGGTGATCTTCCCTACCCACTGTGGTGATCCTTCGGTGATCTTCCCTACCCTTTGTGGTGATCCTTCGGTGATCTTTTGTACCCTTTGTGGTTATTACCCGGCTTATGTCTAGATTGGGAGGACCTCGTTCCTCTTTTGTCCTCTCTTTTTTTCATTTTCATCGATCAATCTCTTATGCTTCCAGATATGTGGTTACCCAATTTCAATTCATCTCATCTGCCTCTACTCATATCGCCCAGAAGGAATCGTATGACTGTGTATTTAAAGTGCATGTCACTTACCATGGGGAGTATGGTTGCTCTGTGCATTTGGGTGTTTCACCCACCATTCTCCCGTCGGTGTTGTTGGTGTTCTTGTTCTGCGGTTTGGCTCTTGGTTCCATCTTGTCAGATATGGTTTTCTCTTGCTTTGTGTGTTTATGGTGGAGAGAAATTGGATATTGGGTCTCATATGATGCTAGTGTTGAGATTCGATCGGAACATGAACATCAATGCAAGCCTGTGCAGTGCTATTTTCTAATCCATGTTCGACGACCTCCCATGGAAGACGGCGGCTGCTGCGGTTCTAGTACTTTTGCTAGGGTTTTTCTGTATTATTTGGGCCTCCTGGGCTCATGTTTTTAGTTCGTAGGATAGTCAACTATTACTAGCTCTTGTTGAGACTAGTTGTTTGATTATTTCCTATTACTTTGTATTGCAGGTTTCAGTTGTTCTGGACATCTTGGGCTTTGTCCCTGAATGAAGTATTTCATTTTCCAAAAAAAAACAAAAAACAGTTCGGTTTGGTTCAGTTTGTAGGGAAAAAATTAAATTATATAATAGAACTGAACCGTTTGAAAACAGTTCGGTTCGGTTCGGTTCGATTCTAAAGTCTAAAATGCATAAGAACCGTTTGATTTTAAGTATAACAAATATTAACCGTTAGATCTTACTCTTACACCCACTCTCGACTTTCCCTTCAGTAGTTCAGTTACCCACTTACCCTAATTGAATAGTTCAGCACTCCCGCAGTCTCCCCCCGCACTCCCGCACTTTCGCTCTCCCTCACTCCCGCAGTCTCTAACTCTCACTCTCGAAGTCTCGATCTCGTTCCAAGTCTCGATCTCAAAGTCTCGATCTCGTTCCAAGTCTCAATCTCAGCCCTCTGCAGTCTACTCATAGGCGCGAAGTCTCTGAAGACCCAAACTCTCGTTCCAAGTCTCGATCTCGTTCAGGTCAGTTCTGTTGTCTCATCAACTATATATTCAAGCTAACAATATGTTTGAACATAAGTCTTCACCTTTTCCACTTTGGAGTTTGATTTTACTTGATAAGGTGTAATAACTGTGTTCTTTTACATGCTAAATCTAGGAGCTGAAGGTTAAGCCTTGCCCTGTGGTCTTTGCTCCGGCGGTCCAAAAGCTTGCATATTTGAGTACTGTTGTTTTTCAGGTAAACTTCTTTCAGTACTGCTGTTTCATATTTGAAGCTAAAGAATTTCTCCAGTTCATGTACTGCAACATCCATTTATTGGAGTTCCTGAAGTGTAATGTGGATTGTTGTAGTATGGATCATGTAGAGAACTTGAGAGGTTAATGATTGTTTTTCGAAGATTAGTATAAGAACATAAATAGAACATTTGTTTTCAAGACTATGATGTTTTAACAACTGTTGTGTGTAAATGTTTGCAATGTCCTTGGTTGAGTTATGCTTGCTACTTACTGAGAAAGTGTTTAAGCAGCACCTGCACATGTGATGGGTGCTTTTGTTATGAATCATTGAGCAATTTTGTAACTATTACGTGGTTTGTACCTTTACTTCTAGGAACTGAGTTTAGAATGATCATGTGGTTCATTTTTTTTGATGAATTTTGAATATGATCTACATTGTTGTTTGCGTATTTTAAGCTCTAAATTCAGAATGTGTAAGAGTGTTAGTTGTCAAGCCTGAATTTTTTTTGTGGCATAACCTTTTTCCTATGTGGTTGTTTGAGTGGGCTAGAATAAGTGTAGCTGTGGATGATGGTTAGAGCCAAAGTTGGTACCTGGTATCACCTTCCAACCATGTTGATGCAGTTGCCAAATTAATTTTAGTTTTTATACCATATTAGGAAATTTTTTTTCCACATTCATTTCAGAGCTTAGAGTTTCTGTTATTTAATTATTTCCATGCAATCTTGTATCATCTCTTTGTGCTTTAGTCTGAAACATCCCTAGATCAGAGTGAGTAACACTGCATTGCCTCCTTTGTTTGTGGAATGTTTTATCAATATCTGCTTTCTGAAACATGAACCCAAGTTTTATAAAACATTGATATTAGCTGTCAGGACCCACAAATTAAATCAATGTGAGTGGCTTGTACAGCTAAAGTATTCATCTTCATGCTTACTTAGGGATGCTTATGTTTTGTTTGAAAGCATATAGACACCTACCCTGTAATGTTCTGACATGATTTATAAGGAAGGCGTCTTCACCAGTGGGATAGGTAGATACTAGAGAAATACCCTTAATTGGTGAAAACACAAAATTTATTGAAATTTTCTTCTTACTGTGGCTTTGAGTTGTTAAATGGTAACTCTGTTAAATGGGGTTGCAATACATTCAAGAACCAGGGGAAATGGAGACATATCAAGCCCTTGAAGCTGGTATGATTTTGATTTGTTTTCTTAACAAATTAAAGATTAACTTTGTTTATTTAATGCTTTGAAGTTGATATGTATTTACATTCTTCATTCTTCTCATTAATGTATTTTTTTTCTTGGTGTAGAACATATAAAAGAGGCTCTTAACAAGGCAACTACTCCAACTAGTGCTGCTTGTGCATCTACATCTGCACCAAGTGTGAGAACTACTAAAAGTTCGGAGGCTTCAATTTTAGCCCCTACAACTACCAACAATAGGAAGAAAAGGCAGAAAAAAAATTAAATGTAGAGAATCAGAAGCATTTGGGAAGGTATGAAATGAAGATGTTATAGATGATTAACATTGTAATTTGCTATGCTTTCTTGACTATTTGACGAGTTTGATACTATGGTTTGTTATTTTGTAATCTGGTGAGTCTCCTTAGTTTACCACTAAGACCGAGTTGAGTGAGTTTAATACTTTATGAAGGAAACTTGAATGTTGATTGAATGATTGTAATTTTGTAATCATGAAGCAAATTACTCTAGATAATAGCACTATTAGTTGATTTACTTTGTTACAGACTTGCACAATTGCACATTGCCAATATCATCAATAAACATTGATGTTTAATTGTTTATACAGAGTTTCAGCTACAGTTTTTTTTGGAACCGTTTTGAGACCAGAACCGTAATGGAACCGAACCAACTGGTTCCTATTATGAAAAATAGAAAAACCGAACCGTTTAAATAATACGGTTCGGTTTACGGTTCCACATATTTTTGGCTGTTTTGGAACCGTTTACAGCCCTAATCAAAATCCCTCAAATACAATAGGCAACAAGCTTGGTAATTTAGTTATAGTGTAAAAACCTAATTACAATATTAACACTATTAACAAAGACACGAGAACATTCACTACCTCAGAAGCTTTGGTAGCGAATGACATGTTCACATGCTATAAGAGTTGGAGGAGGTTCATGTAATTGAGTTTTTTCTTCTTTCTTCTATATATGGTAGTACTCCAACGTACTACAGGAATGGTCGAGTGCAAAGTTTGCGAGGAATAGCACAGCACACATGCAAGTCTTGTAAACACAATACAACTCGTATAAACATGAAGCAATCCAATTCATACACCGATGTATAACGGTACGCCGACAAATCCGACCGCACAATCCTACCACCACCACATCGTGCAAAAGCTAACAGCCCCTGCCAGCCGTTCAGCCATTGTTATATGGTATACATCGATGTACCCCAGACGAACCCCTCAATATCAAACTCGTTAACTTTATTTTTTGCAGTCTTATCAGCATACATATAGATATCATACCTTAAAGTTCTTTTGGTGTTGATATTGCATGTGCATACTAATTGAAACCTATACTCAAAATGGGATTTGCGTATAAGGAATCTTATTCCGGCCGGCAGTAATTTCTCAATGGTCATCGACTCATAGGTATACTAGTGTAAATTAAAGCATATCATATATATTCTCATCACGCACTGTATTCAATTCTGATTTCAAATGATTCTGATTGATTTATTATAATCAATGGATTCTGAAAATCCATAGATTATTTCAACTCCACATAGGTTCAGTCAGATTTCATTGTATTGTATTTACCAGATTTGTCTTGATTTGCTTGGATTTCACAAGTGCATGTATGATTTTTATATTATTATTAAATAATAAAATATAGAACATGGAGAATTAATAAGTTGGTTTTCTTTTTTAACAAATTACAAAATAATAATGTATTTTATAAAATAATAAAATTATAAAAACAACCAAATATTATATAGTGAAAATTGCAAAGACAGTTAGAAAAGTACATTAAGAGGCTGCATACTCATCCATTCCGACCTCATTGTCATCATAGTCTTCATGATCTCTCTCATTCGCATTGTCCTCATTATTTTCATTCGCATTTCCTTCAATATCATTGTTATCTTCTTGACTTTCATTATCACCATTATGTGGTCTATCTTCCCACATAGCTTCAGCAATATTAAGTCTCTAAGCATTAGCTTCTGCTCTTTGTTGTAGTTGACTTTGAGAAAGTAGTTCAAGATTCTCGTCTTCCATATCAAATTCTTTATCATTTTATATTTCAGGAGAAAATTAATCGGAACGACATTCTTTATGCATACATTTATGCATACATGTTAAGCAATAACAAACATTCCTATGTATTATTAGGGATTAATATCTCATTTTTACATAATCCTAAAGTCACATGAGTTTGATTCAATTTTATAAACTTTCATAAACATCTATAAAATAAAGGTACAAGGTCAATATCACAAAGGTGCAACTATCTTGAATGAGGATCAAAGATATAATAACAATTTTATAAACTTTCACCCAATTAACATTCAATAGTATTCTAAAATCTAAAATTTGATTTTTTTTAGCAAAACAACTATTAGTACAATTATAAAAACAACCATCATTTCTTTTTTGCCTACAACAATTATACCAAATCACAAGAAAAACCCATAAAATTGATTTGAGCAATTAAAATAAAACACATGATTAAGAACATAAAATTTTTCGATCTTATTGAGAGAGAGAGAGAGAGAGAATACATCAAAATCTCATGTCTAGATGCTTGATTTGTAATAAGCATGATATAGTGTAAAAATACTTCAAAATCCAACAAAATCAACTAATAAATGAAATCATTCAAACTCAATCGATTTTTGAATACCACCCGAATTCATAGGAGTTTTTGAAATCTTAATTGAATACCTTGAGATTTT
The DNA here is from genome assembly GCF_933775445.1 of Argentina anserina. Classification (NCBI taxonomy): domain Eukaryota; kingdom Viridiplantae; phylum Streptophyta; class Magnoliopsida; order Rosales; family Rosaceae; genus Argentina; species Argentina anserina. The sequence goes on along the minus strand of NC_065878.1, from coordinate 15,961,787 downwards.
AATGGATTGTTTAAAATCTTAATTGAATACCACAAGATTTCAAAAGATTCTTCAAATACAAGAAAATTATATAGAATCCTAATTGAATACACCCCCTAAAGTTCGCCCTTCAAGCAACAGTATTACACGAATGCTATAACTTATGTACAGATATATTCAGTCCATAATGCTTTGCTTAATTCGGTAGTATCCAATGTTTGAATCAGCAAACAACATACTTATACATCATGCATGAGACGGGTACAACTCAACCATCGTTTTCTCCTCAGAATTCTGGAGAAAATAGGGTCCTTGGCTTCACCATCAGTCTGCAGAGGAATAATTTTATGATAAAATACTAGTCACTCCACACAGTTTTACAAACTCGACAATTTACTTTTTCAAGTTTTAATTTTAACTTATCACTCCTTATACTTTTCAAATTCGAGCAATCTAGTCCTTCCGAAATCTTTCCATTCAATTTGGGTGTTAAGTTCATCCAATTTATGTTTGCCCAAAAAAAACTTAACACTCAAATTGAATAGAAAGATGACATAATGACCAAATTGCTCGATTTTGGAAAATATAATATGAGTGATCAGTCGAAATTGAAACTTGAATGAGTAAACTGTCGAGTTTGTAAAACTATGAGGAGTGACCAATATTTTGTTCATAATTTTATTAACACTCTGACACAGACCCCTGAATTTCCCTCCACATCTTTCCTTGAATACTTTCCTCACGTGTAACATTTGGTTTATCCATCAAGCTGATTTTGTGGTGCCAAATTATTAGAACAGAAATCACTACACTACCTAACGAAGACAATTATTTAGCAGGCATAAATGCCGATTTGCACCTCAAATTTGGCTGAAATTGTCAATTTGCACACCGAACTTGCATTTGAGTCAATTTACCTCCTAAACTTGGTAAAAATTGCCGATTTGCACCTCATCCGTTAAATTTAACTGTTTCTATCCAATTTTGCGTCACATGTCATGCATTTAAAGGGTAATATTGTCATTATATATTTATATTTTTCTTAAAAACAAATAAAAATATTTTTTTAAATGAGGATTATTTTGTTAATCAAATTATTTATTTACATCTTTTTTTCTACCTACTTAACCCTACTTTGAATTATATATTCAATATACCCACCCATTCAAATATAGTGTGTTGTGTATAAATATATTTTTATATGTACACATTGTTGGATGATGAACAAAACGAGAATAATAACGACATAATAGAACAGAACTTAACCGTTTATTGATTGATAATGAGGTCAATATATATGCATTACATAACCACAATCTCATAGGATTCGGAGTCCTAATCTATTACAGAGATGCGAATATATCTCTAATAGAAAACCTAATAAGGCTAAGACACACACAATGGTAGAATAATAATTCTCTCGGAACACACATTTATTTTTAATTTTCAATATATTTATTTATTTATATTTTTTCTAATATCTTTTAACATACCATATCACATAAAATAATAAATATATAAATCAATAACATGTTTCGGAAAAACAAACATTGTAGTAAGTGTTCCTCTTAAGTAATTTTATTAATTTTATTAATTTATTTCATTATTCAATATGAATAAAAATATAATGACAATACTACCCCTTAAATGCATGACATGTGACGCAAAATTAGATAGAAACAGTTAAATTTAACGAATGGGGTGCAAATCGACAATTTTTACCAAGTTTATGAGGTAAATTGACTCAAATACAAGTTCGGGGTGTAAATCGGCAATTTTTACCAAGTTTAGGAGGTAAATTGACTCAAATGCATGTTCGGGGTGTAAATTAACAATTTCAACCAAATTTAGGTGCAAATTGGCATTTATGCCTATTTAGCACTCACCCACTTGTTTTTCTTCATATGTCTTCTTGTTCATCCCCACAATGATGTTCCTGGCCTTTCCTTTTCTCTGCAAGTAAATCTTACTCTTTCTGCTGCACAGTTACATCCAATATAAGCTACAGTAATGAGAATCTATACTGTTTCTTCGAATTCAACAAGGTAGAGTTATAAAGTGCATGATTATTCAGACAATTATTATGCTACTCTCGATAATTTTCCAACATGCATGATGTAAACTATGATATGATCGTGTTAATTGGACATTCGATGCGGTAGAAACGATTAGCACAAAAGTGCAGATATTGTACAAATTATGGTGTTGGCATTGTTTTGTAATACTGTGATAGCAGTACTGAACTAGCTAGCATGCATGTAGTGATTGGTGACACTTTCGAGGTTTATGAATTATGATATGCATGGCTCCAAAAGTTGTATACAGTTCATTTGATAGTTCAGCTATATGCGTGTCTATATATGCGTATTGATGATAGTACATAATCTCTGGTGCTAGTAGTTTAGTACGTACGTAGATTCAATAATGCATGCCGATGTACTCCCATCAACGATTTATATTTCAACCTAATTCACAGAAGAAATGATCATCTTATAATTATATTCCAAACCTCGGCTGCTTAATGTGAAACCAGTAATCCTAATTCTCACTGTATTTGGATCCTTCAGTGATGGATACTTCAATCCTTCATGTGTTCTGGTTAAATTTGTTTGATGGAAACTATACATGCATGCATCAAATTTAAAGCCGCTTATTTTTGCAATTGTGATCGACATCGTCTTAAAGAAGCCATTATTTGCCACAATATATAATGGTATTGGAACGTTGATGTAATATGCATCGTGGTCTCCATGTCTCTCAACAAAATTTAACTGGGAGATTAGGACTGATAGCACGTACGTCTTATGATTCATATCCATCGATCGATCGAGTACATGATTACCTTTGAAATACAGTGATCGAGTGAGGAGATAGGTTTCGATCTCCACCTGTTGTTAATTAATTGGCTTAGTGGTACGGTACTGCAGAAATGAAAATGTCGAATCAGAGGTGGAGTTCCGAGTGGCTCCAACGTTAGGGTTGAGGAGGAATGTTCAGCTTAATTAGTAGCAAATTAAAGTCAGCTGATCGACATCTCCCAGGTATATATCTTCAGACTCCTCCAATCTTTGACATTATCTGACCAGAGACTGACCTTATTGGAACATTGTATTTCTAATCCCTCGAACTAGAGCTTCGATACTAGGCGAATTATGGACGTAAAACCTCAAGTCAAACCAACATTGATATTTGATAACGAAATGATTAAGAAAGCCAACACTTACTGTACCAAGTCCCTAATTTCGATCCTTAATTAATCCCCGTCTTGTTGCAACCTTGCTAGCTATATATATATGTCTCACTTACTAGCTCGGCATAAATGCGCCCACATAGTGCCAACTGATATGAACTTAATCAATTGAAAGCTCCAAAGAACGAATGCATGCAGCATAAAATTCGCGGCCAAGATAGGCACACAGATCAACCGGCATGCAGCATAAAATTCGCACATATTTCGGTCGTGACATCGACTGCAAGAGAAATAGACAATTCCCGCATAACCTCACAAAATGGTGGTCCAAGAATAAACTACTTACAAAACGGTGGTCCAACAATAAGCGTTTATAATTCATGAAGATAAACCAAGCAAAGACTGAAAAACTTGTGAAATATCTAATATGCGAACTGAAGGAGATACGAGTTCTTTTAGCAACCATCAAGCCTCGTTACTAGCCAATTTGTTTAAGTACTTACGTACGAATATAAAATTAACATTGCCTTAAGATTATAAAATATGTAAACACGTTCACTTTGATAATTAAATTTGATGGTTACGTACGACGACTTATATAGGCAATCGATTGATCTAAAAATCTATTAACCCTCTACTTTTCGAATTGACTCTAAGATAAATCGTCGTAATCATCATATTTAATGATATAAAGTGAAGGCGTATAAGTACTTTAAATGTAATGTTAATTTTTGATCCGGCACGCAATATGTGTTGGAATGTTATCCGAATATTAGGGATCAGGCAAGGGTTCTAGTTGTTGAAATTCATTGTGTGTTTGATAATCGATGTGACAATATCTGCAATTTAAAAAAGAGTGATTAGCCTTACAGCCCTTACTGGTGCAGTTTCTCTCTACGAGTTAAGAACGAGCTCGTTGTGTGACTCTCGAATTATATATATATTCACTTCAGCTCTTCTGATTAACCCGGTGACCGATTTTCACCACTGATATCATCATTGACCAAACTTCAGAAAGTGCCATGTCTAGCTGACATGCATGCAAAAGCTCTAATATTCGATCATAGGCTGGGGTTCGAATTTTTCCTTTTTATTTCTCACATGCATGCACGCCTACACTGGCGAGCTGTTTTCTCTCATGTCTTAATCGCGATCCTTTTTGCCTATCAAATCTACTTTATATGAGTCGGCATGTTAATTAATCATATACTAATTTGTTCGAACTCTTTTGGTTAAGAATCTTCGGTCACTATAAAAAAATTTAGCATTAAGACACTTTTAAATATAGTTTAAATATGCCTAATACCTATGTGGTCAATCCCTAAAATTTCACAAATCTCCCTAAATGGCTTGTTAATTATTTAATTATTAGGGGGTTGGACACATAGGTATTAGGCACATTTAAATGTGTCTTCAATGTGCCAATTGCTAAGGTTTTTTTGTAGTGTGTCCCACCTTCGTCACTCGTCTACGTACTGTGCGTATACATACTGCTGTGGATATATAATGGATGTCCCTTTGCTAGTTGACTTGAGTTCAATCGGTCAGGCAAGTATTGGCTTATTTGACTAGGTTTAAGGCTAGGTTGCACGGAATTGGATACGAGTACGTGGAAACGAAACGTTTAGAAACGCGGAAGCGTGTTTTTTAAAAATTTTAGGAAGCGGGTACGTTTTGGAAACGTCGAAAAAATATATATATATATATATATTATACAAAAAAATAATTATAATAACAAATTTTTAGTTTAAGTAACTCAAAATCTCAAATAAAAAAAATATTAAAAAACCTTTATTTTTTGGAAACTCGCGTTTCCAAAACTCATTTTTCTGGAAACACGTTTCCGGGCATTTCCGGCACGTTTCCGGGCTTTTTCGAGCGTTTTCGGATGTTTCCGTAGTGGTTCCGCTTCGGAAGCGGGAAACGTGGGTGTATGCACGTTTCCGTCATTCCTAGGGTTTAACTTATTTCGGTGATATAGGTTGAAATATCAGAGTCTATGAGTTCAGTCAATTTCTTTTGTACTTTTTCGAATCGATCATGCCGTGTAAACTAAAATTCATATTCCAATCAATTGCAAACACTCTTCAAAACCTTCTGATCGATCACGAACTACTGTTTGAAATCCGTTATGTATGTTTCTTTACATAATTAATCTACGGGTTTCATAACTTTCATTCCCATATAGTTAAGTGTACGTAAGCGAGTTCTTTTCACACTACCAAAAATTGATTATTAGAAGTAATCAATGGTATTTACACCCATTTACTGTTAGCTACAGAACCGAAAGTACTTTGACAACACTTAGATTGCAACATAGAACAAACTAAGGTTCAGTTTGGCCACGAGGTTCGTTTTGAATAATATGTGTTTGCAGATTTAATCAGCAATATTTTCTAAAAACTTCTTTTTGTAGTTTTCATAAGCCTCGAGGTGAGATTGGAAAAATATGCGTTTGTAGATTTAATCAGCAAAAGCTTCTAAAAGCTCCATTTTGCAGCTTTTATAATTTGTCTAAAAGTTTCATCGGAGTTCGTGAAATTAGGAAATAAGTTGATTCATCAAACACCTTGGTCATATTATTTGAAAATTTATATCAATAATATAGGTCAAACTCGGGACCAAACACACCTATAATCTATCTGAAAGTTGCATTGGTGTTTGTGAACTTAAGAAATAAGTTGATTCACCAAACAACTTGATCAGATCATTTGATAATTTAAACTCATAATCTGACAAAAACTTGGGCCAAACTTGCTAAGACTCTAAGAGGGTGTTCGATCTACACACTGTCAATAGTTTATTGCCACTCCTACGTGGCTATATATATTGGGAATGTGACTTATTCAACTAGAACTTGAAACTCTAAAGCGACGCAATATAAGAACAAAATTAATAGACGCAGAACAAAAAAACAAATTCAGAAAATATGGATCCTTCGGTGTTGGTTATATTGACATGCTCCATAGGTCTTGCTTCATTTGCTTCACAAGAAGAATCAGCCATGTACGGAACCTAAGATCACTGGCCTAACCTACGATGGAATTATGCATAAATTAGATAATTGAGAATATACGGCACTAATTCCATAATTATTGGTAATTAAGAAAAGTAGGAAGACATCATTTTCAACCATGTACGTAATTCATGAAATCATTTGTTCTAGCTAACTTATACTGTTTCATCTGCAAATTACTGTATAATTGCATGGCAAAATTAGAATTATTTTAGGTATATATGGCAAGTACATTCTGATCTGATATTGAAATATCTGGAATTTGTAGATGTTGGAGAGGAGAGATCCCACATCTAAGAAGTGACAAAGAAAATAAAGCTTATAAGTGGGTGGATAATAACCAATTGTACTGAGGCTTTTTGTGATTAAAACCCAACACCTGTGAGGTGGCTAAGTTGGGACAATATCGGTACAGTTGGTCCACGGGCCACGCTTGTCGCTGTTTAACATGGTATCAGAGCGGGTCCCTCTCCAGTCGCGTCTTCAATCTTTCGTGGGCCCGAGTTGGGTGCCACTTTGTCATGTCATCGGAGGATTTCCGATGGATGACCACTAAGTGTCGTTGGTTACTGGACCTTAGTTTCTTTCATCCCAATATGTGGGATGTTAATCTGTCACGTGCAGACCTAAAAATTAGGTTGCACGTGAGAGGGCGTGTTGGAGAGGAAAGATCTCACATCTAAGAAGTGACAAAGAAAATAAAGCTTATAAGTGTGTAGATAATAACCAATTGTACCGAGGCCTTTTGTGATTAAAACCCAACACTTGTGAGGTGGCTAAATTGGGACAATATCGGTACAGTTGGTCCACGGACCACGCTTGTCGCTATTTAACAATAGATTGGTTTTCAGACTAAGCTTACTGCTCAAGAGTCCCTATATTTTGTCCAAAACCTGAAATCCACAATTCCCCCTTGAGCTGGATTCTGGGAACTCAGAGCACATTAGGTTACTTAATCCGTATATCATTATTACCATCTTCTCCATTATTCTCTATAAAATTCTAATACTGATAATAAGGTTGAAAAGTTATTGGAACCTGAGGGCTAGCTGAGGCTGAGGATCAGAACACCCCAAAGTCTCTTCTTAATTAGCTGGATATATAATAGAAACAGTGCTAGCAAAATTATAATTAAGCGCAACAAACCCATCTACCTAAGTTGGTATACATAATTGGAGCACATATATCATACACCAACCACACATAAGCAACTAATTAAGCATCGTCCTATAGACATGCCTCTCCTTCTGGCCATGTTAATGCTGCTGCCTCACCGGGAAACGTACTCCAACCACAAAAGTTCGAGTAGTTGCCGCTATTCATTAGCTCCGGCAGCTCAATCTCACCCCAAAAGTCATCTGCGCCACCGTCCTCCAAAACATCACGGTGATGATCCTGATGATCAGGGCTGCTTCTAGCTGTACCTGAAGACTTCATAGCCTGTGCTGCTTTTGCTGCTGCCGCCTGAATATCCCTAGCTGTACACGTGGAGGGCCTCGGCAAGTCCTCCACCTCGTCGGGGAAGTTGAGCTGCGCTTTCGGCCCTTTGAGGCAGTAGGCCGCTACATCATACGCCTTGGCCGCCATCTCGGGCACTGGGAAGGACCCTAGCCAAATGCGTGACTTCTTGCGTGGCTCCCTGATCTCGGACACCCATTTTCCCCACCGCCGCTTCCTCACGCCTCGGTAAACCGCGTGCCGTGTGCCGGTCCGTTGTTGGGTTTCGTGTTCTTGGCTTGTGGTGGCTGGGGCAGCGGTGGTGGTGGGAGTGCTCGGGTCATCTTCAGTGAACGGTGGTTGCTCCATGTACATTAAGAGAGCATTGGCTGTCCATTTATAATGTAATTGCCTAGGCAGTTTGGTGTCTTATAAATTATAGCAAGTTCAACTGAAGTTACGGCTATGCCCTTGCCTAGGACATTAGCTGGATACTCATTATGTACCCTGCTCCCCCTCTTTGAGTGACAGTGAATTTGTGGTCGAAGGATGGACCTTTTTAATAAGGACCATATTGTTGGACTAATAATTTGATTCACTCACTTTTTGATCTCATAGTCATATTTTGACGGTTTATTTTTTAGATATATATGAATAAATCATCCATATAAAATTTCATCAAAATTGACAATCGTTAAGATATTCTTAAATGTGATTTACTCATTATGAACTCGAATGGTTTAAATTTGACAATTTTGGTTCGTTCACTCATTTGATCTATTTTAATACCTTAACGATCACTAAATTTATTTAAAATTTGTATATTTAATCTATATTTATATACATACTCTCTAAACGGTTGAAATGAAAAAATATAACAAAAAAAAATCTAATAAACAATTAATTAGAAAGTCATAAACTAGTTCTCAACAAGATGATGCTCGTTAGAAAATCTCTCGTAGAAGAAGGATAGTCTTCTACTTCTATGTACCAATGAATGCTGGATTTAATACAATGGCTAGAAGTAAGATAGGAAACTCCCACAAGTACGGAACAAGTGAAATTTTGCTAAAACAGGAAAAACCGAAAAACAAACATTTCCATTTTTATGTCAGCATGACAGCAGGGCCACCGGCCACCTAAGAAAAACCCTAGAGTTTGGACATGATATGAGAAAAGAAATTAAACGTTTCAAGATGACCTCTTCTGATGGTTTAGTGAAATGCCTCCCCTAATGTTGGAGGTTTAGTGCCAGATAATGTCTCTCCTAATTGTTGGGTTCAATGTCGAATGCCTCATCAATCTAAAAAGGAAACTCACAGCATGAATGAAGTTTCAACAAGAAGCTTACAATAAGTTAGTCGTGCTCATATGTCTCCAACCATTTATACGAAACTTTGCTCGATAATTTGAGTGATAATGTGAGTGTGGGATGAAAGGAGCATATCAGACTTTAGACTTGCTTTATGTTCTTACCTATTGTTGGCATATGCTTATGCCCAGCCATAATCAGCGCGACTATTAGCATACTTAGGCTCAAAAGCAACCCAACCCAACCCAACCCAACCCCGCAGTACAAGCAGGGAGCTAGCTACACCAACTGTGTAATGAGCCACTCCACGGCTCGAACCAACTTCGGATGCGCCCACACGCGCATCTCAAATGAAGCTCTAGAGAACACCTCAACTGGACTAAGTCCCACATCGGAGAATGAGTGAATGATCTATCTCAACTAAACTATTAAAGGTAAAAACCCTTGACCTCATAAGGTAAGCTCTCGATTACTTACTGTTACTCTGCAGAAATGACTACTTATCTGACTTAAGCATCGGAGAGTTATGCTACTTATGACAGGAAAGAGAGCAAGGAGCACAACGAAGTCAGTACACAAATAGTGGAGTATATTGACACAACGCAGTATATGACATTAACACCTATCATACGAGTCTAGGTAGCTAGGGGTACATATGATCCATAAAATAACTAACATTAATTTTAATGGAACTTCAACTTTAGACGATAAGAAATCATGATAATTATATCACATAACAACATAAAATGAATATATTAAGAAACAACATTTCACAGATAATCCGGCCTACAACTTAAAGATCAAATGGTTTCATTGAGTTTGGTTATTTATTAGGGTATAATAGAGTTGCCAATTACTTCATCAACTGCCAAAACAACCATGCACATGAACAATATTTGGCTTACGCGAGTCATTACACAAATTAACGTTGGTCCGAAAATGAAATATGGTTGTGATGTTTCTAAAAAAAGAAAAAGAAATATGGTTGTGATTTCACCAACCACCACAATGCTGGTGTTCGATCGAAAGCTCAAACCCAGCTAGCCAGTACGTTCCTATCATTTCAATCTGTTATCTTCGATATATCTCCAAGGAGTGGTCGACGATGTTCTTCTCAAGGGCATGAATTCAATTACCAACATACCCTTTTTCGACCAAAACATCATTATCATATGCTCAAATGCTAGCTAATACATATTGCTTTTGGCTCTTTTAGAAGAAGCTAGCTCTTCTTTGTGAGTTTTGGCCGGTTCACATATCACATGTTGGATGATTAGCACGGGATTTTGGTGATTTTTCTCTAGCTTTTGTCTCTTCTTTTCTTATGGGCCTTCTGGTACATATCGCAATCTTTTGTACATGATATATTGGTGGTTAATTAGCTTTGGAGTGCATTTGATATTGACAGAAGGCCTACGGAGGTCCGATAATATGAGTGTCAAGATAATTAATGTGATTGATAATGACCACCATTTCAAGAAACTATGAACTTTTTAATCGCTAGGATTACTGTTTCATTCCATCATTATTATGATAATGAGACATGTTTTGTATTCAATTCATGTTGGAATGGATTGGTTTGGTCTCCCCGGTGAAATCATATATTGACTCAACAATGTTCTGAGATCAGCTGCTCAAAGAGCTTTTCTAAAGGAAATATTTGAAGAATTAATCTTCAGTGGTTACGTCTGATACAAGCTTTGTTTTAAGGTGTTACAAGGGGGAGATATGTGCTTATAGCTTGCGAATTTAATCACTCCTTCTGTTTTACCCCATATAATCTATATCTTTGCACTGTCACACTCACAGTTTTTGTCATTTTGAACGACGATTGCCTGTTTCAGATTTGTTGATTAATAGAGACCAATGAAAGTTGATTACGATGTGATATCTTTGATCAAATTGTATTTGATTTTTGTATAAGTTGCTTTGTGGGAAATTACTCCTTTCTTATCCCAATCTATTGCTTCCGCCTGCAAACGAGTAATTTCTAGAGAGGAAAATGTATCAATGCTGATCTTTTCAACATTTAATTGCTGCGTGATTGTCAAGTTGAGCAAATTTTTAGGAGAGACTGAGTTGTTCTCGGAAGTGTATCTTCTTTAGAATTCGATTGGTTCTATGATAGTCATAGGGTTTGATTCTAGTTGCTCTCTATATAAACCATCTCTTTCAATCTTTTCTTCTCATCTTACTTTCTCTTGTCAGTTCTCACGTTTTCCTTGAGTGTGCAGGATCAAGATGGTGCGTTCTCACTATCCTTCGTGTGTTGGTGGACTCAATCGTCGAAGTGTGGAGGAACATAGTCAGATTATCAATGATGTAGTCTATCGACGTGATCATGATGTTGCTCCTCCTGGATTTGAAATTCCTCCTGCCCTACAACTTCCTCCTCCTCAGCCTCTTGAGGATTCTCCTCATGCTCAACTTATGGCTGCCCATGAGACAAGTTCTAGCACCTGGTGGGGTACTCCTAATTCTTCTGGTTGGGGTCCTCTTTGACCTTCCACACACCAAGGGGGAGAACCACAAACTATCAGTTGCATTAGTTTTTTTAATTTCTGTTTTTATTTGAACCTTCTTAATTTTGCATGAACAATTTTCGGGTTTTCAGTGCATATGCACAGAGGTTGTTTTGTTCTTTTTGTTTGGAACTATGTTTGTTTTATGTTTTGCCTAGGAATTTTGTTTGTGATTTAAGAAAAGGATGGAAATTGATTCTTGATCATATCAAGAACTCTTTTGGTTTTGAACATTGGTTCAGAACTAAAAGCTTGTGAGGCTTTATTTGATTATATTGTCTGTGACTAATCTTGTCTTGCAGATACATAAATTAAATCGTGTTTATGTTGTATGTAAGGCCAAAGGGGGAGGTTGAAGGTATTATGTTTGGTGCTTCATACAACATGAGAGTTTCCTAGTTGGTTTAGGACTCTATCAGAAAAAAAAATACAGCTGATATGGTAACTGTATCTTTGATTTAGTTTTATACTTATCTATTTAAACTAATTTGTTTTTTATTAACATGATTTGTTTATTTAATTATCTAGGTTTCGAATGACAAGTGTCAATGAGAAAGGGGGAACTTTCTCTTATATATACTGAATCTTTTCTCTTTTATAGTGTGGTTTTTTTTTTCTGCATTGTTATTCTAATATTATTGTGTTGCTTTGTTCGACAGCTTTGTGAAGAAAAACCCTGATCTTGGAGTTCATATTGGCGGCTCCTTTGTGTTGGTCTATTTGCTCATAGATTGAGAGAAGCTTTCTCTCTTATTTCTACTGTGTTGATTCATTATTTTAGAGTTGTTTAGTATAGAACAAGTGAGCAATGTTTTGCTTAGTGAAGAGATTCAGTTTAATTTCTACTTGATTTTGTAACAATTTCTATACAATAGTGGATTGATTAGTGTAGACTACTTTCAGTCTCGCAGTGGTTTTCCTTGAGAAAAGTTTCCACTGTAGTCAACAATCTCTTGTGTTTGTGTTTGTGTTCTTGTTCTTATTTACAAGTTTTGTAAGTGTTTATTCCATCTAAGTACTTTTAAATTCTTAATATGAAAGTGAACTATATACTAATCAATTCTCTTCATTCTTTAGTATGCAAGTTAAACAACTTTTCAACGCCATTTTGTAGATTGATTAACATTCTAAACATTCTAAACATTCATTCTCCGCCTCTCCGGTCACCACGGGAACAACCATAAGCCTACTGCAAGTCACCAAGGTCGCCATAGAATTGAAAAAACACACTCCCCAGTCCCCAACACAGGTTTTTATTAATTTGCATTATTAGTATTCTAATTTATATATCTAGCAGGGACCCTGACATCTATATTGATTTGTGTAATTCCAGATTATCTTTCTTGGGGACGACTTGGGATTAATGCAAGAGACAAATCAATCAACAAGTCAGCAAGTAGCACCAACTACATATGATAGACAATCCAGCATAATGAGAGTGATAAACGTGCATGCGTATAATCAGTGGCGGACCGAGCAGTTTGGTTCTGGGGCATAACGTCATATTATCTTGATTCTAAGCTCCAGTTAGATCACCTATTTCGGCCAACAATTAGCATGACAACTATTAGATCACCTATTTTCTCAACTATACACAAAACTAAGTGGGTGCATGTGCCCACACTTGCTCATTGCTAGGTCTGCCAATGCGTACAGTTCTAGTAGCTCCTCGATCACTCAAAATTTCTTAGGGGAAGAGAAAAAGAGTAGTATTCACTATTCAGGACACCGTTAAAAATTACAGGTCTGTTTGAATGGACAGAGAACTGGAAGGTAGTGCAGTACTATTTTCGGTTGCACAAAGGAGGTGAGAATCTTAATTTGACAGATAGTAAGAGATGCCTCCATGCATAGATTAGTCACAGTCAAATACAGGGCCGGTCCTGTGTCAAAAATACCTCAAGACCAAAAAAATTGGAGGCCTTTAAGCTGAAGTCCTCTTATTTGTTCTTTTTTTAGTCCCAGGTTTGAAATTATATAATCGCGAGGTGTGTGTGGTGAATGTGCAGTAGAGACAGCATAGCCATAATAAGACCACTTATGCGGGAGACATATCTGCATTTCTTCTGACACTAAGTTAATTTCGAGAACAAAATTTCTTTAAGGGAGTAGAGTGTGAGTCCTGCAAATTTCTTTTTTCTTTTCGGCATTGTTGTCACATTAACCGACATTTTTTCGAGATATCAAATTTTTTGTTTATCATTTTTGTGTTAAACTACTTGTCGTCACGAACGTGGAGGTATTCGCGGAATATTTTTTCAACGCTCGGTTATTTTCTACTTATGTACGAAGTTTACGATTGCTTAAGTGACATTTTTAAATATTACACTTTTTACATTTTTAAATCTCATTCCTTGATCTTCATCATTTGATTTCCGTTGTTGAATTTAAAGTAAAAGGAGAGCCTAAGGTGGGCTCTCCCACACACAAGCTTCTCTCTCATTTTCCTTCTTTCTTTTATTTCTTCTTCTCTCCCTCACTCGTCATTCTCTTTGTTTGAAACAGAGAAACCCAGAGACTGCGACCTTTAACCGTCTACGCCACCGCAATCCGGCCACGTTAGGATTGCCACCACCGCCATTATCTCTCCCTCGACGAGCTCTACACAACCTGGTCATAGCATGTGAGATTTGAGCCAATCTTTATCCCTTTGAAATTGGAGGCCCTTAATTTTGGAAGCCCCAGGCCCAGGCCTGCTTCGCCTTAAAATGTCGGCCCTGGTCAAATATAATAGGTTTATGGCACATGTACATCGGAAATTTCTTGTCAATGGAATCTTGTCTCTCAGCGGAAAGGAATACTACCAAACTAGCCTTTGTACGTGCTAGCAATTACTGTAATTGGAATGTTTCCAAGAGATCGATTCTACTGCTCTCTATTACCTGATCTCTATTATCAATTTCTGATTACCAAAGGAAGTGATAGGAGCACTTTATGCAACGTTCTTAACATGTTTTTACATCCAGTTTTACTTTGCTTAGCTCTTATTGTTGTAGTATTGAGTCATTTAGTCAAGTTAGGAGTATATGGTGGCGTTGGTTGCATTTTGGTATTAAAACATGTTGAAAACACATAAATTATCGAGAGTCCAATTTAGAGTATGATTCCTTGTGTAACTAGGAAACCTAGTTAAATTAGGAGTCTTCATTAATCGCAATTTCTATAATATTTGTGATATATTGAGAATCCTACTTGCATTTGGAATCCTTTTTAGACTAGGAAACGTATCATTTGGGAAAATCTTACTTGAACTGAAACTCTTATTCCGTAACTTTCCTAATTGTACTTTCATACTCCGTAACTTACTTGTCTTTATTCTTATCTTTTATTATTTTCAGATTTTAAAGATGAGATTGTGTAGCTAGAATGAAGAAAAAATAGAGAAAAAAAAGCAAATGAAGAAAATAAAGAAAGAGACACCTAAAAAAGAGAAAAATAATTAATTTATCAAATGATATTGCACCCATCAATGACGAAAATTAGTGAAAGAAAAAGAGAGAAAAAAATTGAAGAAATAAAGGAGGGATTAAGTAAATAAAAAGAGATAATGCAAGAGAGAAATAATGAGACACCTAAAAATGAATTTATCAAAGGAGATTACACCCACCAATGACAAAAATAAGTGAAAGAATAATAGAGAAAGAAAAAGGAAGAGATAAAGGAGTGATTAAGTAAATAAAAAGAGATAATGCAAGAGAGAAAGAATGAGACAACCAAATTAAGGGACAAAAAGAAGGAATTGATCAAAGGAGATTGCACCCACCAATGACAAAAATAAGTGAAAGAAATTGAGGTGAAAAAGTCCAAGCTATAATATTCAAGGAGCCAAAACTCTTCTATAAATATCAGATCATTCACAAAGAAAAATCATCAATTCTCCTTAGCATTCAAGAGTCAAAGCTCTACCAAAACACCACCATAAACTTCACTCACAAATCAACCAAGTCGTCCACCCTAAGACAATCATCATCTCCACCAAGTTTCACATATTGCAGTCATACCTCTAAGGTTCCTACAACGTATGATTCTCGCAACTCATCTCTATTGCTTTGTATATTTGTGTTAATCTACAATTCTTTGTCTATGAAGATTGTAAGTTGTTGTTTATGTGGAAGTATTAGTTTTGTATTTGTTTTAGAATTTTCATATTGTATTTTAGATGTTTTTGAGACTATGCCGAATCTATGTTCTTATAATTATTAAAGTTTGTATTTCTATTGTTGCGTTATACTCTTCTTTTACTTACTCTTAGATAATTTTTCAGATATATGCATACGAATTTAGTGCTTGAATGCAGTCCATACAATTGTATTTGAGTGCTATCTTCATCATCCATATTGGCACAAATCGAATCATGCCCTAAGTAGGTTCGGTTTGTGTTAATTAAAATGAGAAATTCTGGAAATTTACATGTACCTCATGGTGAGTGACGCCACTGTGAAGCATGTCTCCAACATAGATTTGGTGTTTAAATGTAATCTTGTTTGATTTATACCATAAGTGTTGTTAAGTTTGATTGCATGCAATTTAGGTGAGGCCCAACTTAAACGTCAATAGAAATCTTACATGATTAGATGTTCCTCTAAGGCTCTAATTGTATTGGTGTCTAAAAGTATGTAATCAGATGAATTAGAATGTACGATAGAATCAAACTTGTAATTATGTGGTGTATTGGTGAATCTGGTTTAGTTTGGTAAAAAGAAGTCGATCATATATATAATAATTTAGGTTTTATTTTAGTAGTTAATAATCAATCTCAAATCCATCATTATTTGTTAACACTAAAAGTTTAGAGTTTCATTCAATTCTACAGACTGAACGATCATTGCTTATTATATACTAACGATGACATTTTACAAAGTTAATTATACACGTCTTACAACGCTTTATCAATAATTATCAAAGGAAGTCATTCATTGATAAGCAGAAAATTTATCGAAGTAGATCTGCATTATATTCTGTTTTTGGTCATAGACATGCATCATTTTCGAGTAGCGAGAATTAGCTGGCGTGCATGCATAATAATCGATACGAAAACTAACGCGGGGACTGGAACAGCCATTTTCAGATGTAGTTTCGTATTTTCTAACATCACAATGAATTATTTCAAATTTTCAATTATGCTTTTGATTTATGAACTGAGCTTCCCGCTGAACTGTTCAAAAGTTCAAATAGAATCCGCATGCGGTGTCGACCCTCCTCAGTGGTGCATGATACTTTTTCACTTGGTCGCTGCAGAGCTAGCTTGCTAGCTAGCGCAGGCTTTCCTGTTTCTTGATGACTATGTGGTAGTAATACTTCAACCTCCAAGGGTTTTTAACTTGGCTGTCGTCCTCACGTTTTGTGTTAAGCATGTATATAAGGAGAGTGTATTTAGCACACCGTTAGAGTGCAGGCACCAGCAGCACGTGGGCACGTGTCCCGTTAATCACAAAACGGACGTTAGCTCCGATGTGGAAGACAATCACTAAGTTATGGAGATTTTGTTCTTTATAACCTTTGAATTCCTATCTTCTTCACAGTATCAAACAAACAACTTCATCTTATCATACTTCCTTAGTTCCTCCATTCAGAAAATATCCATATTCCATAATTTTTCATTTATTATTTTTATTTTGTATTTGCACCCTCTGAGTAGAGGACAAGATAGCTCTCTCTCAGTCTCTCACTCACCAATTTCTTTCCAATGGTACAATCCATCAGTATTAGGAAAAACTCATAAAAAGGCGTATGTGAAGAAGAACATAAAATTTGGTATGATTGTGTGTCGGTGAATCCAGGAATTAAGGGAAATTTTTATCCTTTTTGTTGGGTTGCATAAACGTGAAGGCTACCCATAACTAATTAAGGTTGTATGATGATCATAAGCATGCAACCCTTTTCTTTCCTATCATCCCAGAAACCATCCATCTTCTTCCTCTTCAATCTCTCTCCCTCTAATCCAATTTTTCAGTCCCGAATGCTCAGCGCCAAAGCGGAAGAATCAGCGGCCATCATGAAGGGGGCGATAAGAATGAGGATTTGGGTGCAAGAGGGTGTTAAAGTTGACCATTCCTATACTTTTTTTATGACACGCGGAATGATTCGAATAGCTGGGTTTTTTTATTTTAATAGGTGCGTAGAACCACGCGCGCTAGTGGTCGTACTCGAAGGTGTATAAAATCCGCGTCCGTAATAAGTGCCTATGTGAGAGATGAATATGAAAGATCGATCTGCGGTAGCAGAACATGTATGTAAAACAGTACAAGCCTTATCTTTCATGATAGCAGTCTCTCAAAGTAAATCATTAGCTCCTTGGCCTTTGGATTAGGGGTGGCACTTAAGACCGAAAAACCGAAAATTGAACCGAAAAAACCGGACTGAAACCGAAAAAAACCGAACCGAACACAAACCGAACCGAACACAAGAAAAATCGAACCGAACCGAATTAATCGGTTTGGTTTCAGTTTGGGCACATAAGAAACCGAACCGAACCGAAAAACTGAATTATTTATAAAATAATGTCGTTTTACGTTTATCTTACTGAATATTTGTTTTGATTAATGTGATTTTAGGTTTATATTATATATAATTATATGTTTCTCTTTTGTAGTGTTATATATGTATATATAATCATCTATGTTTATATGTATGCCCATATATGTATGTTTCAAATAAGTTTGCTAAAACAAACACACATATATATATATACAAGCGGATGTGTAATTACTAAATCCGCTTTAATATGAAGCAACTATATGAAGGAAACTTCTCAAGATCGAGCGACACCAGTCGATATGATTGATATGTATATATAGTCACATTGTAAAAATTTCATCCAATTCAGACCTCGTTTAACCGTCGGAATTTCCGGTAAACCGAAACAACACTAATATACCCTAAGTTAGGACCCATTACCAAGATGCGAATGATAAAAGTTGTTTACATATTTGAAGTCACATAATTTTTTTCATCGATCGTGCGTGGACGAAACAAGGAAACTCATTGGGCAAACTCCCGGTCAATGGGGGTTTTATTATGTGAAAACGCATGTTTTTTGGTTGACCGTTGGTACGGACGGTCAAACCATGTTCAAAACGGACGAAATTTTAACGGTTCCCTAAATATATATACCGATCACATCTACTGGTGTCGATCGACCATATTTCAAACTGGAGTTGTCGATCGCTGAAGTGTCCACTAATGTACCATAACCTTTTTTATATTAGGGTTATAATAAAACTATCACATTATGAAGCGACTATATGAAGGAAACTTATTGGAATTGATCGACACCATTCGATGTGATCAGTATATATATTTAGTGACCATTTTAAATTTCATCCAATTCGGACCTCGTTTGACCGTCGGAATTTCCGGTAAACCGAAAACAACACTAATATACCCTAAGGGAGGACCCATTACCAAGATGCGAATGAGAAAAGTTGTTTACATATTTGAAGTCACATAATTTTTGTCATCGATCGTGCGTGGTCGAAACAAGGAAACTCATTTGGCAAAATCCCGGTCAATAGGGGTTTTATTATGTGAAAACGCATGTTTTTTGGTTGACCGTTGGTACGGACGGTCAAACCAATTTCAAAACGGACGAAATTTTTACGGGTTCCCTAAATATATATACCGATCACATCTACTGGTGTCGATCGACCATATTTCAAACTGAAGTTGTCGATCGCGCGAAGTGTCCACTAATGTACCATAACCTTTATATTAGGGTTATAATAAAACTATCACATTATGAAACGACTATATGAAGAAAACTTATCGGAATTGATCGACACCATCCGATGTGATCAGTATATATATTTAGTGACCATTTTAAAATTTCATCCAATTCGGACCTCGTTTAACCGTCGGAATTTCCGATAAACCGAAAACAACATTAATATACCCTAAGGGAGGACCCATTACCAAGATGCGTATGAGAAAAGTTGTTTACATATTTGAAATCACATAATTTTTGTCATTGATCGTGCGTGGTCGAAACAAGGAAACTCATTTGGCAAAGGCCCGGTCAATGGGGTTTTATTATGTGAAAACGCCTCTTTTTTTGTTAATCGTTAGTATGGACGATCAAACTATGTTCAAAATGGATGAAATTTTTACATGATCCCTAAATATATATGTTGATCACATCTATTAGTGTCGATCGACAATATTTTGAAACTAGAATTTTTTTAAAAAAAAAATTAAAAATTTTTTTTTTTCAAAAAAACAAAACCCGAAAAAAATCGAACCGAACCGAACCGTTCGGTTCGGTTTTCAGTTTGCCATATTGAAAAACTGAACAGTAAATCAAACCGAACCGAAGTTCAATTTCAATTTGGTTTACGGTTTGACCCCAAAACCGAACCGTTTAAACCGAATGCCACCCCTACTTTGGATATGTTACATAATTAATGTAGTACACTAGCGCGCCCTAGTACATCAAACACGGTTCAAGAAATCAAAATATTCATGAACTTTAATTCCCTAAATCCCCTGAGAGTTGTTCTCCATACTCAGTCGTGTGGCTACGTACTAGCATGCGTTGGTACTTGAAATTATGTGAAAATACAAGATAGAACAACAACGAGTAATAGCAGCGGAATATATAGAAGAATTTTACTTTTCTATTGAATAAACGATATTACAATGATTACACCTTAATCAATAATAATGTTATTCTCAAAAGTAAAAATACTTCTTACTTGATAGTCACAATCAAGTATGAAACAACCTCACTAAGATCGTTGCTTCAAGTGTCGATACAACCTCACTAAGATCGTTGTAGTCACACGGATGATCAACCTCACTAAGAACGTTGATGTTGCCACTAAGGTCTTCAATGGAGTCACAAAGATCTCCTAGCGCTAAGCTTCCATTTTTGTGAATTTTCTTCTTTTTGGTTTCACCTTCTTTCTCCTCTTTTTTTTTCTTGTTCGTGTATCTCCTAGAGGCATGAAAACCTACTGCATGTATACATCCCATATATACCAGCCACATGTATTTCCTAACCCTAGGAATTAAACCTAACTTCCCTTCCTAATACATCTCACATAGAAAAGGAAAAAATCCATATGAATATGGAATACACCTTTTATTTTGAATCTTTTTCTATAACAATTCCCAAACACCATTTAACTAAATATATATTCCCAAATATATATCAATCTACCCATAATCAAATCGGTGGAGACTTCTTTGGTAGGAAAAACAAACCATAATCTTTTCCTAGTCCAATTAGGAAACAACTTCAATTCTCCTTTTGCATATCAAATCTTCATGACTTGTCCTCCACACGTTTGGATCTTCATCAACTATATGGAGGCCAATATATGTACCTTCAATCTCCCCATTTGGCCTTACATGCAACTTTCACCATCAAGTACCTACACGACCACCATGAACAATGTAAGTACAATTTGTTTTTCGATAAACAAACCTCAAACATAAACACTAATGTCGTAGGGACTTGATTCTCCCCCTAAGTTGATGAAGCCAAAGGAGGAGAAAGTAATCTGAACATCATCCTCTTCTATCTCATGACGAGTGCTCCTTACTCCACTCATGATAAAAGACTGCACACTTAACACACTATAAGGAGAACATAAGAGATAGCAATATAAGCTTCAGGTTTTATTTCCTTGACTAAAAGATATACACGCAAGAGAAAAACAAAAAAACAAAAAACAAAAGAAAAAATATTTATATAATACAAATTGATTTCAGCTAGGGTAACCGGACGGACGGACTCAGCTTGTTGATGACGAGAGGCAGCTTCACGTCGTGCATCCTCTGTGTTGTGGTGATTGCTCCTGGCTCCGTCCATGATAAAGACTCCTGCACACTTGACACAAACCGTGAAGATAGTAGAATAGATAATAGGATGTGAAGGTAAGCACATAGGAGACAACTATATATAGAGAGGTACAAAGACATAAACCCTAAGGCAAATCGGAGTGAAAGAGGAATCACATTAAAGTCCAAGCACGTATCAACACAAAACAGGAAATCAAAGATTGAAGAATATCAAGCAACCCTAGCTGCAAAAGGAAAGGGAACCAATCAAGATACATGCACATCTTACATGCCGTGAGGAGAAGGGTAAGTCACGAAACATGAGGCCGCAAAAGGAGAGTATTCCTAGTTGTTTCCTGCCCACCAATGCATGCAACATGCAAACCTAGATGTATACGGCAAAACAAAAGATGGAGGAGCAACCTATAAAGTATAGAGGATATTTCCTTCTAAAACATGAACTAGATGACACGGAGATGCAGTGGATGATAGATCGAATCACAGAGAGTACCTAACTCTTCCCTAGAAGGAAATCGAACACATGCATATGGCAAGAAAGAAGATTAGAAAACCATGAAACAAAACCATAAGTTAACCAACGCATGAGTACGAAATTGATACAATAAAATGATCAACAATGCAAGTGATCTACCGGTATGTAGGCAAAACAAAACACCACAATGTGAACATAACAACCACTTACCTGCATAGACAAGGATGATTCTAGTAATACCTAGAGTTCGAAACAAAAAATCAAGGATGTAGACCAATCTATGAAACAGAAGCAAATTTTTTTTAACCATACACGCATTGAGCTCTCAACATGACATTGAAGGAAGTACAAAGTACACGATGTCAAGATAATTGAGACAAGTCCAAGCAGACCATACAACTATAGGAAGAGTTACGACAATTTCCTGGACATTCTTATTGAGCAAGACAATACACTTTATCAATCACACAAACATGCATCCTCGAGTAATACACATGACCATTAGCCAATAGTAAGATGTGATGTGCATTGAGTATACTTCAGAATGGGAATGAAAATGAGGAGTGATTAAATGCGCAAGCCAACTTAAACGACTCTCCCCCCTATCTCTCTAGAAAATCACCTTGTAACACCATAATTTGTATTATATAAATATTGTTTCTTTTATTTTTTTTGTTTTTTTTTGTTTTTTCAACCACCATGGAGACCAAGCCAGCCCATTCCAACAGGTATCGAGTAGTTAGTCAATCCCTGGAGAGGAGAGCTAGCCTGGCCTAAAAATATCATATCCTCCGGGGAGACCAAACCAGTCCATTCCTCTAGGAGTCGAGTACTTAGTCAACTCCTTGAGATGTAGAACTAGCCTGGCCTAAAACTGCATGCACAAATTCCTTACACACATTTTTTTTTCATGTAGTCATAATCTATAACAAGTATTCAACTACACCGGCTCATGATTAGGTGACTCAACTCAGACTTTTCCACCACTATGAAGTATGTGTACGTGAGAATCAAACATAAAGGCTAATGATCATAAATAATATTCGATAACACTGGGTAGGTGATCCAAAGTAACAATGTCAAAAGCCATAAAGAATTAACAGGTAAAATGCAGTAACTCATCCATAGTAAGATAAGATCAAGGACAAGGAAATGTTACCTTGACATATGTACTCACCAAAGCAGTTATTTGTCAATATTGAGAGCAAATGCCAATGGCATTATATAAGGTCAGAAAGCGTTCTGTATCCAGTGGTTTGGTAAACAAGTCTGCCCATTGATAATTTGTAAAAACAAATTCTAATGATAGAATATTCTTATCAACAAGTTCACGAATGAAATGATAACATATATCAATGTGGTTAGTTCTAGTATGTTGAACAGGATTTTTGGAAATATTAATAGCACTTGTATTATCACAGAAAATCACAAGTTTTCCCTGTGAAATACCATAATCCTTAAGCATATTTTTCAACCAAAGCATTTTTGTACAACAACTACATGGATCAACATATTTAGCTTCTGTTATAGACAATGAGTGCAAATTTGTTTCTAACTATGTCATGCAACTAAATTCTTACCAACGAAGAAACAACCACCACTAGTACTTTTCCGATCTTGCAGATTACCTCTCCAATCGGCATCAGAATAACCTGCAATTTCAGCGTTAGTTCATTTAACTTTCTCTTTAATAAAACTTACTAGAGCTTTGTTAATTTCCATATTTTCAGTGTCGTAGCTTTCTGCGTTTTTTCCTTTGTGTGACGCAATTTCCATTGTCCTTCCTCTGGTCTGAACGCCTTCTCCAATGATATCTCTAGTTGAATGATCTTTTTGAACCTGTTTAAAAACTGTACGAAATTTTGTTGCAGGTTGTAAACTTTTATCAACTTCTCTTGATTCTCCCTGTGACTGCACATTTGTATTATTAGTTCTTGATAACCCATCATCAGATAATTCAGACAAATCCACATAATGATCAGCAGTTACATTTATAGAGTCAATTACAGTTCTAGTTTCTTTATCATCAGATTCATAATCTATATCAATACAACACATATTACAATAAGCTTCTATGTGACTCTGGTCTTTCTTTTTCCTCCAGACTTTCTTACTTGGATATCTCTGAGTCTTTTTCACATCCTGCTTAGTTTCTTTATAAGATTTAGATAAACCAACAGTGTGAGAAATATCACGTAAAAGCTGACTATGTTCTTTCAACTGACTTCGAATATCTTTAATATCTTTCTCATATATGTCATTCGACTTGATCACTTTTGAATTGAAAGAAGTTTGAATATTCTCAGTTTTTTCATGCTTTCCAACATATGTGTCACTTGCCTTTGAACCTGTTTGTTCACGAACAAAGTTAGTAGAGAAATTAAAATTTCTATTTGAGCTAGACTTACCAGTATATCCAAGTCCGATTCTATCATTGTAGCTCTTTCCTGAACTTAAAATATCAGATAACGATTTCGAACTATTTTGAAATTTTCCAACCTTGTTATCTGTTCCATCAAGCAAAACCTGCAACTTGCCAAGTTTAGAGTTTAATAAATCAATTAGATTGTCTTTTTCGATTACCTCATCTTGGAGCATTTGAATCTTTGCTAGAAGACGTTTTCTTTCAAGCACATGATCACCACTGTCACTTTTCTTTCTCAGGTTCAGTTTCTCCACTTCCCATTCAATTTTTTCACCTTCCAGCTTCTCCACTTGTTGCTTTAATAGAACATTCTTTTCTGAAATTTTCTCAGCAGCCTTGATAACTTTTGCTTGATATTCAAACATCTCATTATCCTCATAGCTGTTTTCTCCATCTTCTTCTTGATCCTCAGTTTTTGAACCTGCATAATCTAAAGAGAAAGAAGACACAAGACCAAACATTTTGTCCCTTTTTGGGGAACTATCATCATCATCACTCCAAGAGGACTTGTAAGCCTTATTACCTGAATCAAATTTTTTATTTTCACAGTTAGTAGCAACGTGGCCAATGCCACCACAAGTATAACACTTCTTATTACTATTACTACTACTTCCATAATCATACTTCTTTTGTGAGTAATTATCATTACGTTTCTCAAAACGCCTATTATTTCCATTAAAATTCCTCCTAGAATTTTGATTATTTTGTTCATTTGAAATTGACTTTCTCTGACTCAAAAATTTCTCAAATTCCAAAATCAACTGTTCATTATTTTCAGCTTCCTCAGAGCTTGATTTAGGATTTTTTGTAACACTTAAAGCAATATTTTTAGAATTCTTACTTTTCGGTCTTTCATCCTCTTCAAGCTCCATCTCCCAAGCTTTCAGATTTCCAATCAACAAGTCCACAGAATATGTGTTGAGATTATATTGTTCTTGAATCGTTGTCTTTTTCATCCTGTAAGACTTTGGAAGAGACCGTAATATTTTTCTTACAATATCAGATTCTTGTAACGGTCTTCCAAGGCTTTCACATAAACTAGAGAGATCAGTAAAACGACTATAAAAATCATCAATAGTTTCATCATCTCTCATTTTTAAAGCATCGATTTCAGAATAATATTGTTGTAATCTTTGTTCTTTTACAGTATCATTACCTTCATTTAAAACACAAAGTTTATCCCAAACCTGTTTGGCTGTAACGCAATTCTGAACTTTTTTCCTTTCTTCTTTGCTCATTGACGCATATAGAGCATTAAGAGCCTTGTGATTTCCTTCACTAGCCTTAATCTCTTTTTCAGTCCACTCATCTTCATCTTTTAGTTCACCAGTGGATGTCCCCTCAGTAGCTTTTGAATTAACATCTTTCATTGGAGGTTTCCATCCACGTTCAACGCTTCTCCATGCATGAAAATCAATACCATATATAAATGATCTCATTTGAAGCTTCCATTGAGCGAAATCCATACTGTAGAGCATGGGTGGTTGATTCAATCCTTGACGTTCCATCTTTAATCCCACAGATCTCACTAAGTACGTCTAGTGACCTGCTCTGGTACCAATTGAAAATACAAGATAGAACAACAACGAGTAATAGCAGCGGAATATATAGAAGAATTTTACTTTTCTATTGAATAAACGATATTACAATGATTACACCTTAATCAATAATAATGTTATTCTCAAAGGTAAAAATACTTCTTACTTGATAGTCACAATCAAGCATGAAACAACCTCACTAAGATCGTTGCTTCAAGTGTCGATACAACCTCACTAAGATCGTTGTAGTCACACGGATGAACAACCTCACTAAGAACGTTGATGTTGCCACTAAGGTCTTCAATGGAGTCACAAAGATCTCCTAGCGCTAAGCTTCCCTTTTTGTGAATTTTCTTCTCTTTGGTTTCACCTTCTTTCTCCTTTTTTTTTTCTTGTTCGTGTATCTCCTAGAGGCATGAAAACCTACTGCATGTATACATCCCATATATACCAGCCACATGTATTTCTTAACCCTAGGAATTAAACCTAACTTCCCTTCTTAATACATCTCACATAGAAAAGGAAAAAATCCATATGAATATGGAATACACCTTTTATTTTGAATCTTTTTCTATAACAATTCCCAAACACCATTTAACTAAATATATATTCCCAAATATATATCAATCTACCCATAATCAAATCGGTGGAGACTTCTTTGGTAGGAAAAACAAACCATAATCTTTTCCTAGTCCAATTAGGAAACAACTTCAATTCTCCTTTTGCATATCAAATCTTCATGACTTGTCCTCCACACCTTTGGATCTTCATCAACTATATGGAGGCCAATATATGTACCTTCATTATGCAATTTGGTCTTTCTTGTTCAAATATCTGAGAAATACTGAAATTTATCTGAGAGAAGTTCCATGTATTTCAATCGAGCAAAGCTCGTTTTAGTTTTACATTGCTTCCATATTATACACTCAACATATATGATTATCACCGATTAATTCTTCTTAATCGCCGAAAAAGAAGAATACGGCCAGTACAGTTCGGTATACATGTATCATCATCGATCAAGCACTTCAAGATAAGTCTCAAAGGAAAATGTTTTAGTGTCATAATGACACTAGATCCGGCGCCGCAATCTCACGTGATATGGCACGTCACATTGCCAAGTCAGCAATTACAATAATTACAAATTGTCATTTTTGAATGAAAATACAATCTTATCTTTGTTAATCCAACAACTTTAAATTATTATAAAAAAAATTAGAATTCTTTTTTGTATCATTTATTCAAAATGTAATAAAAAAATACAATATATACAATGCTTGAAATATATAGATATATGTGTATGTGTGCGCGCACGGGGGTTATATATATACACACGTGTGTGGGGTGCCTATATGGTAATTGTATTAATTAATTATGGTCATTAATTAATTATAAATGTAAATTAATTAAATAAGAAAGTCATGAATCTTGACATATTTGTCACTAGAAAAATGATATTAATTATGATATGTATACCTTAGGAAAAATAACTTTTGTTACCTTACATATCCCCATAAATTAATTATACCATAACAAAAGAATATTCCCTTTCAGAAAAAAAAAAACAAAAGAATTTTACCAAAAGTTTCATCTAAATATAAATGTTGTAGTTACCTTACATCATTTGAAATTTAAAAATAAATATATTTTATGCATATATATATATACATATTTTGCACGTGCACACACATTTCAAGCATATTTTTATAAAATTTCAATTTTTTAAATTGTATTTTAGAAGTATTATTATGATGAAAAAGTAAAAATAATTAAAAAAATAAAAAAATATTTTTATAATAATTTAGAACTGTTAGATTAACAAGGATATGATTGTTTTTTCATTTAAAATAATATTTTTGTTCCGGGAGAATTACTATTATACCCTTGTGTGTGTCTTAGCCTAATAGGTTTCCTGTTAGGAGATAGATTAGCATCTTTTGACATGGTTTTCCGGTTTGTTTTTCCGGTTTTCTCCAAGTCCGTTATATGCACTCACCGGTACTCTTCGTGTGTGTTTCCACACCATTTTTGGATGGTTTACACCACCCTCGTTTACTGTTTGGTATTTCACTGCTTCAATACCATGATTTCCAACTCTTTAGTTGAAGAATGTAGTACTATTGCCATGTGATACATTCGATGGGATCGACCTTCGTTCTGATTCCCTTTCTTACAATATCCTACGGCGTATTGTATAAAATTGTTCCCGTGTCGCTGACCCTCTTAATTGTCATTTTGTAGATGTCCCGCGGTGAAATCGAATGTCTAGCTGATTGCGGAACCACCCACACTGTCCTACGGCACAGGCAGTTGTTCACGGATCTAGTGTTTTCGACTTCTTCGATGACTACAATGATTGGCTCGAAATCCTTCATTCAAGGAAGAGGCACTGCTTCTTTCATGTTGCCTAATGGTACGACTCTTAACGTCGTAGACGCTCTTTATGCGCCGAAGTCTCCCCGCACCTTGCTAAGTTTTAAGGACATACGTGCCAATGGTTTTCACCTCGATACTTATGTTGAGAATGGAGAGGAATATCTTTGTGTTACCTCTGAGAGAGCAGGCCATCGCCGCATCTTAGAGAAGATGAAGAGTCTTGGGAATGGTTTGTATCTTACTTCCATTCGGATCTTTGAATCATATGCGGTTGAACGCAACTTTTGTGATTCGGACTCTTATATGCTTTGGCATGCCCGTCTCGGGCACCCTGGACGTGATATGATGATTAGAATTCTTAAGAATTCACATGGTCATCCATTTTTCAAGTCCCGGAAGCGATTGGAGGATCACCTCACCCGTGCTCCGCACGGTGAGGCCGTGCCGACCCATGCACCGCATGGTGAGGCCGAGCATGCCTCACTCGGCAGCTCCACGGCTTTCATGCCGTCGGTGGCGGCATCCCCTCCTTCACAGGAGCTTGTGATGCCTCCCGTGCTTTCACATGCCTCCATGGCAATTTCTGATGCCCATCGCTCGTTTTGCAAAGCTTGTTCTCTTGCTAAATTTCAAGGAAGTCCTTCTTTTGCTAAGACTTCAACCGAGAACATTCCATTCTTACAACGTATCCAAGGTGACATTTGTGGACCTATTCAACCAGAATGCGGACCTTTTCGATATTTTATGGTATTGGTTGATGCATCGACGCGTTGGTCACACGTCGCATTGCTATCCACAAGGAATGCTGCATTTGCTAAGTTATTAGCTGAGATCATCAAACTTCGGGCTCACCACCCCGATTATACTATCAAATCCATTCGTTTGGATAATGCTGGAGAATTCACCTCCAAAACTTTTGATGATTACTGCATGTCTATTGGGATCGAAGTAGAACATCCCGTTCCTCATGTTCATTCACAGAACGGTCTAGCAGAGGCTACCATCAAGCGTATTCAGCTTGTTGCTCGGGCAATGGTTATGGGTACTAACCTGCCGGTCTCTGCGTGGGGATATGCAGTGTTGCATGCAGCGACACTCATTCGTTTCCGACCCGCGGCTAACCAAGCGTTTAGTGCGTACCAGATGGTAACTGGTTACGAACCCAATATTTCACACTTACGCATCTTTGGTTGCGCCGTTTATGTGCCTATTACGCGTCCGCTGCGTACTAAGATGGGTCCTCACAGACGATTAGGTATCTATGTTGGCTATAATTCCCCAACGATTGTCCGCTACTTAGAACCAACCACCGGAGATCTCTTTACTGCAAGATTTGCAGATTGTCACTTTGATGAGACATGCTTCCCGTCGTTAGGGGGAGATGGGAATGTTATCATTCCAAATGAACGTCAGGAATTGACGTGGTGTGTCCCCACTATGTCTCATTATGATCCCCGCACTGCTTAAAGTGAGTTAGAAGTGCAACGCATTATCGACCTCTAGAAAGTCGCGGATTCGATGTCCGACGGCTTTGTAGATATTGCTAAAGTGACGAGATCAAACATACCCGCTGCGAACGTACCGGCACGGTTGGATGTCCCGAAACGTTGGCACCGCCCCTGACAGTGGGACGGAGGCCGACGGCGGCCCCACCGTACGCCGTGGTGTTGCCGGCGCCCCTTGTGGCGACGATGCTGAGATGGCCCAGCATGGAGCAGCTTCGGCCTCGGCTCCTCAAAGAAAAAGGGGAAGACCGATAAACTCTAGGGATTCAAAACCTAGAAAGAAGCGAATGACTAAGGCACAGCGCGTCATCAACGATGAATCACCATCGTATGAAGTTGTCTCTGATTACAGCTATGTCCATGAATCAACTCAAGTGTTTCCGTGGGACGTTATGGAACCTTGTTTGATGCCAGAGAACAACGAAATCTCAGTGAACTACACAAGTGAGCAGTCGGTCCGAAACCGAGCCACCACATGCATTGATGACGTTTTCGCTTATTCCGTCGCACTTGAGATCATATCTGAAGACGACGTTGAACCTCGCTCTGTAGCTGAATGCGAACGCAGAGCAGATTGGCCGAAGTGGAAGGAAGCAATCCAGGCAGAACTTGACTCATTAGCGAAGCGAGAAGTCTTCAGAAAGGTTGAATTGACTCCAAGAGATGTCAAACCTGTTGGACATAAATGGGTCTTCGTTCGTAAGCGAAATGAGATGAACGAGATCGTGCGTTATAAGGCAAGACTCGTGGCGCAAGGATTCTCACAACGACCTGGTATTGACTATGAAGAGACTTATTCTCCTGTTATGGACATCATTACCTTCCGCTACCTTATTAGTCTGGTAGTGTCCGAAAGACTAAACATGCAGCTTATGGATGTGGTCACAGCTTATCTCTATGGGGATCTTGACGCAGAGATATACATGAAAGCTCCTGAGGGACTACCTTTACCTCCATCAAGTGCCTCCAGACCACGGAGTGCTCATGCAGTCAGATTACGTCGTTCGTTGTACGGGTTAAAGCAATCCGGAAGAATGTGGTACAATCGGTTGCATCAATACTTGGTGAGAAGGGGTTACAAGAATGATGAACTATGCCCATGCGTGTTCATACGAAAGACAAATTCCGGATTCGTCATCGTTGCGGTCTACGTTGATGACATGAACATAATCGGTACTCTTGATGAGATTGAAGAAACCGTGTCTTATTTGAAGTCGGAATTTGAGATGAAAGACCTAGGGAGGACGAGATTCTGTCTCGGCCTTGAGCTTGTGCATAGGGCCGACGGCATCTTAGTGCATCAGTCAAATTACACGCAGAAGATGCTTCGACGTTTCAATATGGATCTATGCAGTCCATTGTCTACTCCCATGGTCGTCCGAAGTCTAGATATCAAGAAGGATCCCTTCCGTCCTAAAGAGGATGATGAAGACGTTCTTGGTCTTGAAGTTCCATACCTTAGTGCGATTGGGGCACTATTGTATCTTGCTCAATGCACTAGACCGGACATATCTTTCGCAGTGAACTTATTGGCTAGATTTAGCTCCGCACCTACGCTACGTCATTGGAATGGAATCAAGCATTTGTTTCGATACTTGAAAGGTTCCCTTGACATGGGATTGTTCTACCCCTATTGCAGAGAGAACACCACCACGGTATCTCCCCACACCACCGCCGTCGCCGACCCCGGCCTTGCCGCCGTACGCCGCAGCGACGCCGCCGGCCGCCATGGCGTGGAGACCGTGCGCGGTGCCGAGAGCAGCCACCGGTCCCGTGCAGCTCTTTCCCCCGATGCAAAGACTCCAAACAACTTGTTAGTTGGTTATGCCGACGCAGGGTACCTCTCTGACCCTCACAAGGCTCGTTCTCAAACCGGTTATGTGTTTACCATTGGGAATACGGCGATATCTTGGAGATCCACAAAGCAATCTCTTGTTGCTACTTCTTCGAATCACGCGGAGATCATCGCTCTCCATGAAGCAGTGAAAGAATGTGTTTGGCTACGATCACTTGTTCGCCATATTCGTGATTCTTGTGGATTAGTCTCTACAACTGATCAACCTACGTGCATTTATGAAGATAATGCTGCTTGCATAGAGCAGACGAAGTTAGGTTTCATCAAGGGAGACAACACGAAGCATATTTCGCCTAAGTTCTTCTACAACGTTCAACAACAGAAGTTCTTGAATGTTCAGATCAATCAAGTGAGTTCAGAATCCAATGTTGCGGATTTGTTCACCAAGTCTTTGCCTAAATCTACTTTTGTGAAACATGTGAAGAGCATTGGCATGCGTCGTTTATCGGAACACTAGAGTTTGGTAGACTTCAGGGGGAGTCTACATCACATGTTAAGATCCTTAAGTAGTTGGTGCGTTGTGCTCTTTTTCCCTTCGATCAAGCTTTTGTTTTACCCAAGAGGTTTTTGTTTTGCTTGACAAGGTTTTTACCGAGGCAACGATGTGTGCACCATGCAACCTAGGCATGCGACACAAGGGGGAGTGTTCCGGGAGAATTACTATTCTACCCTTGTGTGTGTCTTAGCCTAATAGGTTTCCTGTTAGGAGATAGATTAGCATCTCCGTAGTAGATTAGGACTCCGAATCCTACGGGATCGTGGTGTTGTAAATGCCTATATATAGGCCCTCATATCATTCAATAATATACAAGTATTTCATCCTCAAACAATTTTTATATAATTTTAATTATTGATATAATAATGTGACGTGACATGACACGACACGTAAGATTGACACACCAATTTTATGATTATAGCACCCTAGCACTCCTCTCGAAGAGAGATAACTTTAACACGTGTGCTTTCTTGCCAAGTGCTAACCAACATTCAACATTAAACAGCCTAACCAAGAGACTCTCTGGGCTAAAACATCGAGTACTCTCCAGTCTCGGTTCTCGATAGTCCAGTCTTTTAAAAATTATATCGTGAACAAACCCTTGAACAAAATGACAGAAACAAGCTTTAAAATGGAAGCAGGCATGTCATAAGTTTCATAACACCTACGTACACAACAAATTTTCAGCAGATTATTAACTACTTTTTCTGCCCTTGATTATAAGTTGATAAAATTAGAAAATTAAAATGCTCCCCAGGTTCATGCCCACATTATTAGTAAGACAAGCGACACAACATATCCAACACTACAAACACGGACATTTTATAAAGTTCACATGCCTGGATCTGAATGAACGTCACATGCGAAATAGGAACCATAAGCTTGCTCTCGTGGCCTGACTATTTCAATAATGAAGCAGTCTTACAACTTCATGCTACTCGAACACAATGTACGTACACAGACTGAAGCTTCACCTCCTCGTATTCGACTTCATATAAGTCGTTCGAGATCATTATCGTGGAAAATAATCGAGAGCTTATCCGGCCAGTTATACAGCATCATATTGACGCTCAGATAGTGTGCGATTTTTTATTCTTACACTGGAAGAAACATGTGTGTATCATTCTGGTGTATGAACTAATGTCTTCAAACTCAATATATATAGTTAAGAAAGTATTGAGGTCATGGGAAGCAATCCCATATAGAATAAAAAGCATTGAGGTCATGCAGTGACGGAACCTCTTGGAGGCCAAAGGGGTCTGGAGAAAAAAAAATTTCCCCTTAATTAGGGGTTATATCATAATTAAATTATATATTTAGTGTAAATTACCCATCCGGTATAATTAATTATACATTTAAGTATATTAACTCATTTGAAATCTTTTCTCAGATTACGCCGCTAAGTTTAGAAGTGATATAGTTACAGTAGGTAACCAGGGCACAAGGAAGGCGTGCATACTTTTAAGGTTTGGTGGTCACACGATGATGCCTGTTCTCCGCGTGCGACTATTCATGTGCCTCAAGACCCATCGGTCACACTAATTTCTCTCTGCACCTCATTCAAACTACCCACGTGCTTTGCACCTTCCACTTTCTCTGCCCTTTATGAGCTGCAAGAAACCCCCTGCCCAAGCAACTTGACCCTCTACACGCCTTCGTCACTTTTCTTTTTCTTCGGTTTCATGTCCTCACGTACTACTCAACATGAATCTCCGGCTTCTTTCTACTCCGAAGTCGTTTGTAAAGGAGACCGGAGATGGTTGTAAGTTCATTAGTTTGATTCAGTTTCGTATAGCTTAACGGAAAATTGATCTAATAGAACTCTGGAAAAACTCAAATGATACGCATGAGGTTAATGTTTTGTTTTTGCTGATATGTAATAATATTGATCACATAATAATACGTGAAATAATGACTAGACTAATAAATATGTAAATCTAATTTGGTCTAAATGATTACTCAAAACAATAGTTAATTACAAAATTCATAATTTAATTAATTCTAGATTGCTCTTTCTATCCAGACTGATTATATATGTGAAATTCCACACGTTATCCAACTTATCGATATAATTGTCTAATTCAGAGTAATCTAATTACTGTTCCTTTTTAAATTGATATAATATATTATTTATTTAATGAAGTTATCTATTGTTTAAAAAAAAACTCTAGAACGCCCTTCATATCATTAGTCATTATTGCAATACGTATTTGAAATTGAGATCGGCATTCTATGTTTATAACACATGAGCAAAAAGGCGCCACGTACCATCGACATAACATCAATTTTTTCACCAACATTACAATTGCATGAAGATTTACGAGAGGTAGTAAGGACGGCGTGAATCGATTTACTGCGGTGGTCCCACGGCAAGCGTGGTGGCATGGCGGTGGCTGATTATAAGCTGCCTTGATGGCCGGTGGTGGTGGACTGGCGGTGGTGGGCTGTGATTCCCTGCCAACGCCCTCTGGCTTTTGAGGCTCTGACTAGCTACACAATACAGCCGCCGGGGACCATGAGAAGACATATCAACGAAGACCAAACAACCCTCGGCTGGGTACCGGAAAACAAGGACAGTGATGGGAATGTCCGTTGGTGGTTGACGCGTTACCTTTCATTTGAGCTGGGGGGTCTCTCTCCGTTAAAAGTTATAACTCTCTAACTGTAGCCTTGTCTCGCACGTCAGTCAGATTTTGTAAGGTCCTGGTTCCCACGTGTTCTGCAGGCAGTGGGGGAAATTTATAGCATGTAAATACTAGAAACAAACACAAATTAAAACTCATTAGGTTTTATACTTATGACGGATAAAAACAAGAATAGCGCAGTAGCAGTTAATTTTGATATGCTGGTATTATAAATACGTCACAGAATCACAGTTGCGGATGCCGTACTAGCATGTGATTCCTCATTAAACGTTCGAAAGTGTCGGTCGACTATTATTTGAACAACTTAATTAATTATGCTCAATATAAATGACACACTCGCAATTTACTGATTGTTCACCTTTTTTTAACGGCAAGATCCATTTCTATTTTCTCAGAGTAATTATTATATGTATCTGGAATACCATGACACCACGTGGCACTGTCATGTGGTATACTCAACCAATTATTGTATAGTGTGATAAATATGCACACGGTGAAAGAGAATAAAGAAAAATTATTATATATAATCGGTACATAGTCTACGTGGCGTACCTCTTTAATGTTATTAGTTCATTGTTACTGTGTTTGTTTCTGATTGGTTACTCATATTTAAATATTTTTTTCTCATTTCACCACTTGCGTGTTTACCACACCATATAATAATATGATTGACTTTGTACATCACATGGTAGTGTCACGTGGTGTTCCGAATACACAGAATAATTACTCAAAAATTAATATTATTTAAATATGAGTAACTAATTAAAAATAAATATGGTAAAAAATTGGTCAATAATATTAAAGGGTACGCCACGTAGACTATGTACCGACACATATAATCATTTTTTGGGGACGAGACGGATCAAAATGTAACAAATCCAGCATACGCAATCATTAGTGGTTGGTATCAAATTTGTGTACAAAAACTAAAAAGTAGACGGGGCTCTTAATATGGTATAACTTTCCGTCATTATTTCGTGGCACTAGCAACCTTTTTTTCTTTCTTTTGTCTGACCTCGCAACTTGCAAAAAATGTCTATACTTCATCCTCACCCTCTTTTTAGCCATATATGATGTTTATCCTCACCCACCTATTAAATATGGAAGCAACAACCAAAAAACAAAACCTATCAAAATAGGAAAATGAGAAGAACAGAAGAAGTTGTGCGTGAGGCAATCAGACTAGGGTTAGACTTTATGACACTGAAAAAACCGAAATCGGTCATAACCGAACCGTACTGAAATTGAGAAACCGAAACCGGACGGAACTGTTACATCGGTGTCAGAAACTGAACCGAACCGAACAGTTGGTCCCGTTATCAGTTATATGCTTTTAAAAAACCGATAGAAATCGAACCGACTGAGAATTGAGAGCTAAGGTTATAGCTTGTATTTGGTGAACATATATAATCGGGTGCTTACGCAAAAAATATATTTAGTAATAAATATATACATGCAGAGATATGTGATTTTGATTTTTATATGTGTACAATCATGCATGCAGATATCTAATATAATGCTTGAGAGTTTTGTCAACTAGCCCTCATGTTAAGACAAGTCTGGATGTCTGATAATGAAGCTCATGAGGTTTAATGTTTATTTTGGTTAACTTGTGTTTCAGCGAAGTACAATGTTTTTATTTAGTTAATATTTGAGTTTTTGATTATTCATTTAGTGAATGTAGCTTAATTGAAGTATTGAACTTATAACTTAATCCTTCACTTTTAATCTTTTTATTTTCATTAGTCAAGTACGAAAGGTCAATAAGGATATTAGGTTTTGTAACCGAAATGAAACCGAAATCGAACCAAATTATAGATTAACCGAAACCACGATTTATATATATATTTTTCAATTTCGGTTTAAAAAAATATAAATTCGACGATTTAGTGTCGGTTTTCAATTAGTACTCGTAAACTGAACCCTTGGCAGCAAGTCGAACCCTAAATCAGACTGCAATCACTGTATAGTCTATATCACGGGATGTACCAAACTTTCTGAGTTTCTTTCACGCCCATTGTAAGCTATATGTATTGCAATTCTTTCTTCTTTTAATTTATTAAAATAAATAATATCCAAAGACAAATAACTCAAGTTTAAAGTTACAACCATCAACCATAAACCTGAACCATCATGTTGCTTCTCTTGTCAATATCTTGTCTTTAAACGATCTAGGCCTCTAGGACCGTAGCATGGAGATAGTGTTGTCCTCATGCATTGAATCATATATATTTGCATGATTTTTTATTTATTTCCTCATGAACCCTCACAAGACTAATTTGGTTCGTGGAAAGTAAACAGCGTAACATAAAAGTAATTAGAAACTAAACAGCAAAATTAAGGGCAAATATTGGATATCCTACTGTGGTGAACTTTCATGCAACTAATAATAAGAACTTGCATCTTTAAATCAATTGAGAAGCCACTATGTAGTGATTAGTATTCATTAGCTTTACTTTAGGACAACCTCGTATGCTTAAAGTTTCAATACGCCTGTTTCAATTGTAATATCTTCCTTTTGCTATACTTGTCTAAGATTTTTCATGTTTTCCGGAGTTAGTTTTCCAAGTTGAGAAGGTTGTTATAGAGCGCACACATACAATTAGATAAGTTTTGGTTGTTCCCATTTTATATTTTACGATGATTCCAAATGGGCAATATCTAGGTTGAAAAGAACATTACTCTTACTATAAGTTTTCCCAATTTTAACCAATGAAAATGAAACCATATCCAAGACCCTCATATCTAAGAATCATCACTTTCATCTTTTTACATGCCTTTGATTCTACTCAATTAAAAGAGCCATTGAGGTGATTATTAAAGTACTAAACCCCCATCAAGCTTCTAGCTTCAAACTAATCAAATTCTTTTTTTAGGACACGTTTAGCTTTTAAATCATCATCATCCCTCGTAATCAAATCATTTTGCACCGTTGGATTGCGTATTTTAAATTTGATGAAGGGCCTTTACTTGTGTTTGAAGGGATCCACACAGGTCAAACCTCGGTTTACTTTCCTCGGCGGGCCCCACCGAAGGAACTGTTGTGCCCATGAATGAAGATAATTTCGTTGCCCTGAGTCGTCACATCAAAGTATGCGTGCAGCGCTCCTATTTCATCGTCTATACACTCTACATACCTCACGTACAATTCAAGACACTCTCTCTATCCACCGTCTGATTCGGTATGTATGGTATGTAGCGCTGCACAACAGCCAAACCCTGGTCGTCACCACCATTTTATCATAATTTTATTTTCGAACTTGCAAATTACCCCCTTTTTTTCTTTTATTTTTCTTTCGTTCTTTTCACCATGCATCAAATTCCAATTTTCAAACTTCAATATGTGTGAATGAGTTTCTGCAATTCTGTTGTTGTCTTCTTTGATATTAGGATCCCGAGATAAGAGTGACATTTAGAGGGTGTCTCGAATAGTACATCGTGATAAACTTTATGTTTACATGTCTTCCTAAATAAAATGAGTGTCATTGTATGACAATGTTTATTTATCTATCAATGGTAGATACAAGATTGTCAGGATTGAGTAAGTCACGTTAAATAAGTATATTTTTCTAGTACTAAGTGTCAGTCCTATCGTCAGATATAATCTATATAATTTTTCACAAAAAGTTATTGAAAATCAGCACACTTTATTACAAATTGGTTTACAAGTTTCTGTTGAAACACTATAAAGAATACAAGATAAACCATTAAAATCGACATAAGTATGTAGTGTCACTAAGAATATTTGTTTTAATACACGACTGAGTGGCCTGACTATTAATGATTTCCCTAAAATTTATAACTGTAGAAATGTTTTATTAACGCTTCCACGTGTTATCACATGTCATATGTCATCCAATTTTTTCTCACAACCACAAATATTAAAATGCTCATTGGAACTCTCGTGAACAACACGTTGTAGTTGAACTAAGAGATAACTATAAAAAAGAAACATTGAATAAATTGTTGAAATTTTAACTATTACACATATATTCATAAAGAATGTATGTTTAACTATTAGATAAATGTACACAATCATAGCTAAATAATATTAGAATCCACAAAACACGAGTCTTACACAACTTAGAATTGTCGTTTTCATATACTTCCACATATTAACGACAAACAGTCAATCATAAATCGTGACAACCATACGTTTCACTCAAATAAGTAAGGAAATATGCAAAAAGATAATTACTAGACAATTTTGAATTCTTTTTTCACTGTCTGTTATAATTATATCCACAAACTTCATATCGTATATAGCTTTTATTTGTTGTTAGTTGGATGCTTCAACTTTTTTCCTTTTATGATACATTATTATGACATCCAGTTTCTCGTATTCAACATTGATTCAATAATATTTGAACGATTCAAGTTTTTTCCTTTTCGGATACATTATCATGACTTAGGAATTACCACATAATGTAGGGTACTACAGTCCATCGTAGAGTGTAACGAAGACCCCCAAAAGCAGACAAAATACCAAATAACCGTCGAAGGTTTTGTGGTAGTGGTAGAGCAAATTAATGCGTGTGCCTAATATGGACATGAGAATCAGATAACTTCTTCTCCTACACACCTCATTAAACTCGTGAGAACCAGATAATTGTTCTGACCAAGAAAACCAAGGCTGTTGAAACAAAAGCGTTACAACATTTTTTTTCTTCTTACAATTGCCCTATTTCCCATATGAGTTTCCTCCCTAGTTTGCTATAAAAAAACCCCCCATGAAATGGTTAATTCAGACCAACACTGCCTTCCTCTCTCTCTCAGGTGCTTCAGAATCTTTGCCGACTATTATAGGAGAGAAAAAAAGCCTCACCCCACCACCGTATTTAACCAGGGTTAAATTCTTACCCAAATAAAACTCGAGCCTTTAAACCAAGGTCCCCAAATCCACTTGAGGATTTCGAAGTCCCTACGCGAAACAGAAACGAAAACAGAACAAACCCAGTTTCTTCTCTCCTCCTTAAACACAGGATTGCTTGAAAGCCCGAAGCTTTGGTTCTTTGAATGGCGTCCCTGTTTGGTTTTTGAAACATAAAAAACAGAGAGATACTTTGTTTCGGTTGTTTGGGTTTTCCGGGAAAAAAATAGAACTAAAAAAACTGTCACTTTCCCGGGAAATGGTTTCAGTGCCCAAGAGTGTTCCTTTATTGCCTTATCTAATTGCTTCCTCATTGATCCCATTGCAGAAACTGGTGCGTCTTCTTTTCTCCTATTGCTGAATTTTGATTCTCCTGTGTTTTTCTCTGTAACTTGGGTTTGTTAATTTCATGAGATCTGAATATAAAGCTATGGTTTCTGTTGAATGTATTCGATTTTAGCTCTTGGGTAGGTCTGGAAAGATTAGTTTTTGCATGTTTTGGGGTGTCTTTTGTGGTTTTTTTTGGGGTGAGATTTGATCTGGGGTATTGAATTTGTGTGCTTTTTATGGATTGCAGTGATGAAGATGGAGATGAGTTTAGGTGGTGGGGTTTGGAAAGATGAAGACAAGGCCATGGTGGCTGCAGTTTTAGGTGCTCGGGCTTTTGCATACTTGTTTTCTAGCTCTGTTTCTTCGAATGAGAATTCATGCATGGGAATGGGGACAGATGAGAGCTTACACAGCAAGCTTTCAGATCTTGTGGAGCGCCCAAACGTCTCCAATTTCAGCTGGAACTACGCGATTTTCTGGCAGATTTCGAGGTCCAATTCCGGGGATTGGGTACTGTGTTGGGGGGATGGGGCTTGTAGGGAGCCCAAGGAAGGTGAGGAGTCTGATGCTTCGAGGATTTTGAGCCACAGGGGTGAGGATGAGACTCAGCAGAAAATGAGGAAGATAGTGCTGCAGAAGTTGCACACTTTGTTTGCGTGTACTGATGAGTTCAATGGTGCTCTTGGGTTGGACCGTGTTACTGATGCTGAGATGTTCTTGCTTGCGTCTATGTATTTTTCGTTTCCGAGAGGGGAAGGTGGCCCGGGGAAGTGTTTGGCGTCAGGGAAGCAGGTGTGGCTCTCAGACATGCTGAAGTCGGGGTTTGATTACTGTGTCCGATCGTTTATGGCCAAGTCTGCTGGAATCCAGACCATTGTTTTAGTCCCAACAGATATTGGTGTGGTTGAACTGGGTTCAGTAAGATGTATAGCCGAGAATTTGGAAATGGTGCAGTCAATAAGGTTATTATTTTCGACGCAGGCCTCACTGGCAAGGGCTAAGCCAATGGGAGTGTTGCCAGTAATGAGCAACAAGAGAGATGAGGTTGCTGCTCATCAAAATAATTTAAGCAGTGTGGAGAGAGGAGGGGTAGGAGTTCCCAAGATATTCGGCCAAGATTTAAACTCGGGGAACCCAGGGCGCCCTCAGTACAGGGAGAAACTTGCTGTGAGGAAGGTGGAAGAGAGGCCATGGGATTCCTATTCAAACGGGAACAGGATTGCATTTTCCAGTCCTCAAATTGGAATTCATGGTTTGAGTTCGGGGCAAAGTCATGTTGGTGTGAAACAAGGGAGTCATGCCGGGGGTTTTGCTTCACAAGGACCTGTAAATAATTTGCAGGAGCTTGCCAATGGAGCCAGGGATGACCTTCGGCTCAAGCCCTATCAGCCACAAAAGCAGACGCCTATGCAAATTGACTTTTCCGGGGCTACTTCAAGACCTTCGTCAGTTGCACGACCCATTGTTGTTGAATCAGAGAATTCAGATGCTGAAGCTCCATGCAAGGAAGAGCTGCCAGGCACAGCTGAAGAGAGGAGGCCAAGGAAACGGGGTAGGAAGCCAGCAAATGGAAGAGAAGAGCCCCTCAATCATGTTGAAGCAGAAAGGCAGCGACGTGAGAAGCTGAACCAGCGCTTTTATGCTCTGCGAGCTGTTGTGCCAAACATATCCAAGATGGACAAAGCATCCTTGTTGGGAGATGCCATTGATTACATCACTGAGCTTCAGGCAAAGGTTAAATTTATGGAATCTGAGAGGGAGAGCGTAGGAGGCACTTCAAGAGATACTTCAGCTTTGGTTGCTAACCCAAGTTCAGAAAATCAAATCCGGCCTCCCCATGTCGACATTCAAGCTGTGCATGATGAGGTTATTGTAAGGGTGAGCTGCCCTTTAGATTCACATCCTGTATCAAGAGTCATCCAAGCACTGAAAGAAGAGCAAATCAGTGTTGTTGATTCGAAATTCACCGCAGCAACCGATTCTGTGCTCCATACATTTGTTGTCAAATCTCAAGGATCTGAACAATTGACGAAGGAGAAGTTGATTGCAGCATTTTCCAGGGAATCCAACTCCTTACAATCATTGTCATCTGTTGGTTAGTACTGAGAATTGCGATTAACATAGTCCATAGGTTAATTGTAGTGAAGAGCCCTAATTAAAAGTTTCTTTAAGAGGTTTTGATATACAGCAGGTATCCTAAAAGGAATAGCATTGCTAGCTAGAAGTAGAATGACCATGTAGTGAGCAAATTTCCTGTGATTATTTTATAGCATACATAGTTTGCCGTAAGTATTCTCGCAAGGCCAATCACATTTCTTAGCTTCAGCGACCATAAAATTGTTGGTTGACAAAAAGCTGATGGATTTCTTTTGTTTTTCCAATTTTAGTTTCCTGAGCTTTTGGTCTTTGCTCTTAATATGCTTCTTACTAGCACTATCCTTGTTTACTGTTGATCATATCGTTTGTTGGATATGGTGTCATATAATTGACTTCATGCTTCTTGTGTCCTCCAAGGAATTGAGTGACGTTAAATACAGATTCGACATGTAAATTTGATTATCTTGGTGGTTTCACAATTCTCTCTCATTATGTCATTTTTCTTTTCTGAGTTGTAAATTTGTCCGAGTGGTTCAATATCTGTATTTCACTTTGTTTTAAGTCCATCATCTTACTTATTTTACCTGAAACTGTTTGATAAAAAACATTTTTCCTCTCTTTGAATCTTTGATGTTCTTTATCTACTAGAATCTGAGTTAATGGATGATTGATCAGTGTTTTTTCCCCATTGCTTCATCAGTAGTTGTTTCTTCCATATTTCATGTGATGAATTGTTTTTTTTTTTACAAAAAGAAATATGTTTTTGTATTCCAAATTAAATTACCTTTATCTCTTACGTGTCAAATTTACTGCAGATTTTTGTTCTCATTGGTCTTGACCGACACTGTAACATCTCCTTGTTCAAGCATATGTTTCATATTTCCTGTCCCTCATCATCGACATACCAAAAATATCTAAAAAATGTGCCTTGGACTAGAAGTTTAGAGCACATTTTCCTCATTAATTCAGGCATTGTCAACTTTTCTTTCCCATCTGTCACAGTTTAACCATTATTCAACAGTGTGTATGTTCTGTTTTGTAAGTTCGTTTTTTCCCTCATCTTGTAGTGTTTCTATGTTCAAATTACCCCTGCATTTCAAAAATATGATGTTTTCGTGTTTGATAACAATAGATTCTCCTTACATAAATTACTGGCAACAACTGCACAGATTTGCAGAGCTTTTGGTAGACTGAGTTATATAACTTTGTCTTGTGGGGAACAGTCTTAAAATAATTTTCTTTATCTTTTTCTCTTGTTTTGGCAAACAAGTGAGCTTTGCATTGATGCACATGAAAAAGGAGCAAGGAATAGATCCTGTTCTCAAATTCTAGGCCATCCCTTTTGATACATCTCCTTTCTATAAAGGAGTTGAGGTATCTCAAATCCTACCAGAAAAGAATTTGAGCTAAAAAGCATAAATTTAGGTTATTGAATAAGAGAATAAAATCAACCTCATGGTTACAAGATTCCAGCACAGACAGAACTAACTAACTATGATCTGAGTAATAGAATAAAGCAAAGTCATTAGGCTGTTGAATAAGATTACAATGAACAAGCTACAAGGGTGGTCCAATCACCAATGGAACCTTCATCTCTTTGACTCCCTCCATACCAATCAAGCAGAACACTAGGGAGAGATATCATGTGCTGCATGTGTGCCCTTGAAAAGGCCAAGACTATGAAAAATTAAAGGCAAGAAAGGAATGAAAAGGAAGTATTACAAGTGCTTAGTTAGTTATCTGCATAACCGAAGGTTTTTCTCAATTTGGTGTGATTATTTGCAAATATGCAGAAACATGTGGACAAATTTAAATGGAG
This sequence comes from Argentina anserina, assembly GCF_933775445.1. Taxonomy (NCBI): domain Eukaryota; kingdom Viridiplantae; phylum Streptophyta; class Magnoliopsida; order Rosales; family Rosaceae; genus Argentina; species Argentina anserina. Next base: position 15,918,102 of record NC_065878.1, on the reverse strand, counting down.
GGCCTCCACAAATTAGGTATTTTCTTTATGCCCACATCTCCTTGCAGTGTTTGGTCCATTTGGGAACTTCCCTCTCGACTTCTCCTATTGGTAGTTTGTAGCAACATAATTGTGTGGTGCTCATTGACCAAAAACAATTGTGTGGTGCTTATAGCTTCTGAGCTTTAGGGGCAACTATCTCATACACTTGTGAAAATTGTGTTGCTTAAGCACAAAGTGTTTTAAGATGCAAGCAGATCATATGTCAAGGTTGCTGCACAGTGAAGTTATCAAGTAAACAGTAAAATCTTCGCGTTTTCAGTGTTTCAATTCTTTGAAATAGTATAGAACTTTCATATGGAGAAAATTCATGTTGTCATCTATTTGGGTTAAGAAAACTCCATACTTTGATTATGAAATGGAAGGTTCCCCCAATTCCATGATACCTAGCATGCATGATACAACTGTTGACCAAAGACCAGTATTGAGGAAGAACCATATTTCAGACTGGCTATCAAGCATGGCTAGGAATTCGATCAATAGTCAATGCATGCTTACCAATTACCATTTGTCCACAAAACAATTTCGTTGAAAACAAAACTCATATAAGCAAGGGATTCCAAGGTTGTTTTCTCAGGAACTGAATAATTTGACTGATTTCCAGCTTCTTTTAACAAATATCAAATGGTACTTGACAAGCAAGTTTCGAAGCTTTTGTCACCTAGAGCATTGGATATGATAGAAATTTAAGCCTAGCTACCGTGTTGGACTTGTTTCTGCCGTCTGGTGAACAAACATTATTATCTTGAACTTGAAGTTTCACTAAACAAAATGAAACATAAAATTGAGAAAAAAAAAATCACTCGAACACAAATTCTTGCAGATGTTTCCAAAAGGCAAACCGTTCACCATTTGCTGAAATGCAGCTACCAACATAAACTAAGGCTACCCTATTTTCTTCCTCCATTAGGGTCCTCATCCAAAGCAACACTCACTTCATTTTGTTGTCAAGTGTTGACCACTCGTTACCGATCAGACTATAAAAAATCTAGAACCATGTTACAACTTGTTTATGTAAACAAAGATTAGAAATTTCACTTGGAGAGGTTGAATGAGCCTTCTCAAAGGAAGGAAAAAAAAATCCAGGTTGAATGACGTTGACAAAACATTGCATCTCACCCTAGGTATTTCACCCTACAAGAAGTAAAGGTGTTCAAAATATCATGTGTTACCCTCAGTTACACAAAAATATATCAACTATATATAGGGTGAAATTGTAACTTGTAAGGTGTATATAATTCATATGAATTTCACCATTCGACTTGGTGTTCTTAAACATAATCAACACAATTATATCCGATCAGCCAATTTGATAAGCCATGACTTTGCTACCTCAATTTAAGGTTGAGGTCGAGTTTCATATTAAAATGAGATGAACCAGATCATGGCCAAGAAACTTTCCCAGCTTGACGAGAAAAAAATACCGTGACCTGTTTTCTCTCTCCCTCTCCTAATACGCTCTCGAGCCTTGCGGCCTTGCTCACAGCGGCTACGGCTTGGCTGGTCGGTGAGACCATTGGACCTGTTCTGAAGGTCGATGTCCATTGTTTTCATTGGGGATCTGCTAGGGTTAGGGTTGTTCTCCATTTGAACGATCCGGTTCGTTTGGATCGGCGCCTCCGGATCTCTCATGACGATGTGATTGAGGTTGTATACAAGTATGAATGTTTGCTTGGCCGATGCCGGATCTGTATGATGAATAATGGAGGTTTGGAGTGCCCTAGGGAGGGTGAAAAGGAGGAGGTCCATGTTGTTGCGGCTTCCCAAACTCCGCCGGTCCCATCTATGGTGTTTAGGGGAAACGTTCCTCAAGCCCTAATCGCCCCTGTTCTTCTGCCATTGGCTCCACCCAAAGAGAAGTGTCATGTCCAAGTGAGGGAGGTCCCTATTCCCTCACCTACCACTCAGATCTCGGAAGGTCAATATCGTCGTGAGGAGGTAGAGGGGAATTCTAGCAAGAAGAGTAAACACTCTCTTCCTCTTGCTGTTGTTTTTCTTTCCCTAACCAAACTTAGTTTGCAGCGGAGGAGGAGGCCGGCAGCATGGGCCTCGAGGTCGTGGAGGTGCAGGACTGATTTCCTATCTCGGCTAGGAAAGATCCATCTTCTTTTTCTAAGGGGGGTGTATTCAATCTAGATTTTAATTGATTTTGTTTGACTCTTTAGAATCCGTAGAGTCTTATTGATTTGCAAAATCCATAGATTGTTTGAACTCCATGTTGAGTTTAGTAGATTCTGTTACATTGAATTAGAAAGATTTGATTGGATTTTATAAACTTTTCATTTTTCTTTACGTTCTATTATCAGTACCAACTGAATTGATCATATAAAAATTGATGTTGAGGACCATTATAAGACATTGGAGGACCGGCAGCATTGCTGCATTGTGCATGTCTCTGATATGCAGTAAATTGGATTTGAAACAAATGTATATATTAATTCAGCTTGAGTTCATTTCAAGAATAAAAGGACTGGCATTAGACCAATAGAAAGGCAACATTGTCTGAATAAATTTTGACTTTTGAGAATCAATCGATTCCATTTGGCCCCAGTCCCTTGAGAATTTTTCTTGGCCCTGAGCTAATCCGATTGTGGCTCTGCTAAGTCTGCTGACACAACTCTCATTAATGGGAAGGGTCTTCTATCATAACCAAAGCTACAATCAATATAAACGACAGTAAAGGGAATCTGAAATTTTTGCCAGGGGAAGAAACATGAGATGGTATATATTGTGAGCTGTATATCAAAAGAAGCCATAATGATTAAGCATAACAGCTGAAGAGCATGCATTAACGAATGGTCTAATACGTACCATTGAAAAGAAGCTTGATTTCTCTCAAGATCCTTATAGCATTTGAGACATGCTAAAAGACATCAATAATCAAAAACTGATTGCAACATTTTCTACAGTGTGGTGTCAATATAAATCCTGCAATACGATAACTTCCTTTCTCAATGAGTTCTTGAACATGCATGGTACAAGCTTGACTCTACTAATTCTGTGAAAGAAACTTACTCTAGATTGCTGGTATGACAATCAACTATCATTATTTGTAAACACATACCTCTATCAAATATGGTTTCAAAAGCACATACTACTATCAAAATTATGAGTAAAGTTTGTGATCCTACAACTTCAGACAGAGTGAAAGCATAGCCGATAAATATAGGCTTAATTACGAGAAAAAAGGAAATGCCTCCCCATCAAAATTTGAAGCTTTACAGATAAAAGAGTAAGCAAATGTACCTCCCACTCTTCTGACTATGAATGCCCTCATATGTCACAAAGAAAGGCTTCATCCTCTCAAGTGCATCCCTGATAAAAGATGGCTTTTCATTGATATCTTCAGGCCTCCTAAAAATGACAGACATTTGAATGATTTAGACGAAATGGTGCCTCCAAAGTCCCAATTGATCTAAAATCCACAATCTGAACCTCAATATGCTAACAACAATCAAATTACTGAAAATAGACAAAGGTTACCTCTTAATCAAACTACATTGACAGAAGGACATCAATTTCAACTACACTGAGATAGAGAGGTTATTAGAAGATTCACGAATACATGAACTTGCCACAAATCTGTAACCACAAGAACTCAAATGTTAATTAATCCAAATTTCATACCACCCATGACTTAAATTCATAATACAAGTCATAAGGGAAGAGGACCCATCGAATTAGAGAGAAATATCATTTGGTAGGATGAAGTTGAATGTTCTACAAAAAATGGCAGATCGAAAAACACAAACAAGACTTATATGTGAAGTAGATTTTACCTGAAAACAACGGAATGAGATCCATGACGGTTGGAGACAGTCGAAAATGACAGTAGATGGCCGGAAATTCCTTGGGTGGAAGAGAGGAGAGAAGTCGCAGAGGAAATGAAGATGTAGTGTCGCCGTGTTTGTGAAATCAGACCAATTATCTTATGATTTCTGATAGGCTTGGTATTTAGAATCCCTTGAAATCAGTCCTCTCATAAATCATTCAAAATCGGTGGAGTTTCGAATACCACCGGTTTCGTATGATTTTTATAAATCATGATTAAATACCTTAAGATTCTAAAGGAATTTTTAAAATCGTAATTGAATACCTACCAGGATTCTTGAAATACAACACAATCCCACATACTCTTGATTCAATACACCCCTAAGGCTTTCACTTCCTATCCTGACGGGTACACAATTGATGTTCGGCTCGTTTTGATTGGTCTGTGGAGAGCTCTAGTTCTAGAATGAAGTTTTTTGTTTCTTAGTTTTTGCTTTGAACATTTGGTTATGTCCGCTGTTTGAGACGCTTATCTTGTTTTAAACCGTTTTTTTCCTAGTTTTGCATAAGCACTAAATGCGTCTTTATTTTTCCTTAGTTGATTAGGTAGCCTTTGGATTGGCTTGTCAATCCAATTGATTAATCCTTGTGATCGTTATGACGTTATGCCAAATGAATTCGATTAATTTTCCCTAAAAAAAATCAACATAATTATAACCCAATAAAATTGGTACAATAGAAACATACTTGAATGCAAGTAGAGGCAGACGCATCAACGACTATCTCAGATCCTTGGTAATTACAGCCTTGTAGGTCTTTGATTCATTTCGAATCACAGTTTGGAAATATATCTCTTGAAATGGGTTGTAGGCTTATATAGTTCTACTTGTACTTAAAGTTGATTTCATTATGAAGCATTTTATTTATTTATTTATTTACAAAAAATGGTGGCTTACAGCCTTGTAGGTCTTTGATTCATTTCGAATCACAGTTTGGAAATATATCTCTTGAAATGGGTTGTAGGCTTATATAGTTCTACTTGTACTTAAAGTTGATTTCATTATGAAGCATTTTATTTAGTTATTTACAAAAAATGGTGGCTGAGTCCACTATGGGACATGTATCTATGCAACATCTGTCCCACTTGTAACATAGTATGCTTTCACTAGACCAACTCTATTAGGTATTCTGAAATATTATTTCACTCAGCCACCATTGTATTTATACTATCCTTTCTACTTGCACCTACCTGCGTGTAAAAGCTTCAAATTTCTTTTCCACTCTCTCACGATGTTTTGGTTGGTTTTACTCTCAGTTTTATGTTTAAATTACAATAATATTTTGTATACATTAAATTTAATTTTGTTAAAATTAATAAATTATGAGTTTTTTCGTAATTCAAAAATTTAACCATTAGAATCTTATTCTTACTTTATTACAACGAATCGCATGCAACAGACCCTTTATCACTCTAACGAAAAGTTGACCAACAAGGGTTACAACTTAGAACTTAGAAGAACCTCCAAGCTGCCACTGTGGTGTTGGAACTCTCCAAACAGCTCCCATAAAAAAAAAGTAAAAAAAAAAAAAGCGAAACCAGGCAGTGAGGCTGAGTGCCTTCACTGAGTTCACTCTTCTTTCTTCTCTCGTTGGTTTGGTCTGGACAGTCATCTATCTTCTTCTCAGGCATGTCCATACCAACCCACCAGGTTTATATCTCTCCCCATTTTCACTTACTATTTCATCAATGCTTAATTTCATTTTTGCCTTCTTTCGCCAAGCATTTGTTTCTTAGATTCTTGCGGTACCCCCTTAATCTGTGTTTGTTGGAATGCCGTACGAGAAAGGGCTTCTGGGTTTGTGCAAGATCGTTATAAACTAGAGAGATGCTTAAATTGCATGAGATTGGTATTGTGATCCATGTAGTTGAAATGAATTCTTAGTTGGTCAAGTTGTTCACTTGGGTATGTAAAACCCAGAAAAGAATTTGAAAAACTTATCAGATCTATAATAGAAATGGACTTTTACATTGTCATTTTTTGAAAAATTGGAATTTTGAGGGGTATAAACGTTGAGCCTGGTGTAGAAAACTAGAAATGTGGTGGCCTTGTCATTTGCATTTGTTGATGTGTGGTACTTTCATTTTGTAAATTATCTTACTTTCATATTGCTGCAAACTGTTACCTGAATCAACAACACTCAATATCTTTATATCTCAATTCTGCAGAATAATCTAGAAATCAAGCGGCATGAAGATAATATTAAGTTTCTGCAGACTGAGATAAATCGCTTAAGTCATTCAATCCTTAATTTGCAAGGTAATCATATCTTCACTTCCGAACTTTTAATCAAACCAGACTTACTTTTGATCTACTGTAAGTCATATGGAGTTCCAGCCCCACCAAGTCTTAAACTAGCATGCCATAATTGTGGTTTTCATAATTCTACTATTTCACTATAGCATGTCCTAGATATGGTATTGCCAGATTTATATTGTGCTGATTTGATTGCTACTTTCTAGTAAGTCTTGCAAAGCATCACTCAGAGAAAGGGAATGGAACAACAGATGAAAATGGTGATGCTCACATGGAGGAGGAAGAAACAGAACAGATTATGCGACAAGAAGGATCAGCAGCGACTTTATTGTGCAAGCTGAAACCAATGAAATCTCATCATGCGACTCAGGCTCTGAATTTGGCTCTGACTCAGGATGTGCTGGGTATTGTTGGTGTTGTTGCCTCTCTTGGAAGAGTCGAAGATGACGACCTCAGCAAGTTACGTTCTTACCATGTCTTGATATCGAGCTATTAAAGAGAGATTATGGCTTAATAAACAACATTTCCTTGGATCTTTATTTTCATTGGGTTACTTTCTTGTTTTCGACCAATTTTTTTTACCAATCAGTCTAGTTTAGTATGTTGGATTAATATAATCATATGGGGTCTGTCATAATCCATGATAGTCAGTGAGAATTCCAGTACAATGGAAACAGTACTTGACATATTGCTTCCTTTTACTTGGGATTAGGATTCTCTCAGAGTACTTGGGACTGGACACTATGCTAGCCATTGTATGCAGGACACATGAATGTGTTAAGGTTCTAGAGAAGTATGATGGGGATGGCATGATAATCAGCAGTACCGGTATCCATGGACTAGGTTCTTCTATTGGGAACAGTATAAAAGGGCGCTTTCAGGTTATATGTCTTGAAGATTTGAGGCAAGAACCCATGACCCATCTACTGCTGTCTTTGAACTTTTCATTTCTTACAAGCTGCCTAATTGTTGTTTATTTTCAGGCCATATGTTGGTGCGTTTGTTGCTGATAACCCACAAAGGAAGCTCGCTCTTCCTAAGCCCCAATTACCAAATGGGGAGTGTCCTCATGGCTTTCTTGACTATGCAGTGAACATGATCAATTTAGATAAGAACTTACTTTCTGTCACTACTAGTGGGCATGGACTCAGAGAGACACTATTCTACTGTCTCTTTTCTCGTCTACAAGTCTACAAGACTAGGCGGGAGATGCTTCTTGGTCTGCCATGCATAAACGATGGAGCTTTGTCTTTAGATGGTGGGATGATTAAAGAAAGTGGTGTGTTCGCCCTAGGAAGCAGGTTCGGTTGGATTTCTTAATCTCTGACGAAGCTGTTTACATCTGGGTACATTTTCCTTATCATGAAGTTTTTACACAGGAAAAACATAGATGTTAAATTTCTAGCATCCTCTGTAGAGTCTAGTATGCCTGCAAACTACATTGAAACTGAGGATATGCTCAAGAAGCTCAAATTGGAGCGAACTCATGTTACGGAGGATATGCAAAGGGAACAAGAACTGTTGGACCTTGCCAAGATGACCTGAACACGATTCTGTGATTTTGTCTCCTAAGCAGGTACTGCACTAATAAAAGAAACTTGAAACTCATAACATTGATTTGGTCATGCGTTATCTCTCTTTGCAAATTATGAGAAATGTGCTATGAGTGAAACTTTTCATTCATGTATTACTTATATGATTAGTCTCAAAGTTTTTTTTCTAGACATTTTATGATATGCCTCATCCTAGTCTTTTTTTTTATAATTGATATAACAGATGCTTGCAACCAAGATGGAGAAATCAGTAGATTCAGAAGATTGGATACAACATATCCTTGCAGGCCAAGATGGAGCTCTCAGAGGATTCGGTTTTTGTTTTGTTTTGTTTTTTTTTTGTTTTTTCTTTATAATTGTAGTTTTTCATATGGTTGTATGATGTATGTATCAGTAGAACTGGGCAAAGTCTATTGATTTTGTTCATCAGTTCTTTGTAGATTATTTTGTATCAGCTTGAAGAATAAATCAGGTTGTTTGAAAAAAATCAAATTAGTTTATTCTAGTTATATTTATTAATTGCATCTATGTTCTTCCTCGAAAAATGGATGAAACCATTGAGCAAGCAAAAAAGAGAGATCAAACAAAAGATAAGGAACCAAGAAAAGTTGCCTGATATGTTGCTTCTGTCACTATGAATTGCGGTTTGCGCTTATCACATAAGCTAATATGAGGTGTGTGGTTTCTCAAATCACTTGGATGCAAAGAAAGAATGAAACAATGATATACCTTACAACGAGAAAACCTTATGGTACAGAATCACAGAACAGTTTCTAACCCCCTGCTTACAAGAAAGACATTTATCCTAATAAAGACTCTAACCTGCTTACAAGTAGATGTCATATACTGCAGCAGTATTCACCCGGTGTAAGAGTTAAATTATGCTGTTAGTGCACATGGGATGGTAGCATATCTAAGTTAGCCATCCACAGTCCCCTCCAGCATGTTTACCTCAATAGGCATAGATCCCTCGTGGCTCTCATCGAGCTTGGTAAACTTCCTCTTATTGTTATAACGACAGTTCTGAGAGATGTGCCCCTTCTTGCCACAGAATTGGCAAGTAACTCTATCATCAATCTCCGAGTCCGACCTCTTCCATTGCATACTTCGCTGCTTCATATCTCTCATCCTTTGTATGGGTTTCACCAGTGAATTACCTACATGATTAATCGGTAAACCCTGCTGCTCCCTAGTGCGCAAGTCTTCTTCAAACCTCAAACGATCCATTAGCTTTGCAAAAGGTAAATGCTCCTCAGACATCAACTTGATACTCACATCCTTCCAAGATGGGGGAAGCTTGGAGATAACGGCACTCACGTGAAATTTCTCCTCGACCACCATTCCAGAAGCGACAATGGAATCAGCAATATCATTAAATTCTTGAATTTTCTCCAAAACTGGTCTTTCTTCAAGCATCTGAAATTCTAAGTACTTTTTGACCAGAGATCTCTTTGTTCCAAATTTCTCATAAAGATGCAATAGTTTTAAATCTTCCCACAGTTCTCTTGCAGTAGTTTTCCTTGAGTAAAGATTTAGCAGATCATCAGATAAAGCATTCAAAATGCTGCAACGGCACAGATAATCATCATTCATCCATTTTTTTTCAGCAGCCTTAGCTAGAGCAATTTCTTCGGTACTTGCTTCTGGGCCTAGTGTAATGAGTGGGCATGACACAAAAAGCACATATCCAATTTTCAATTGCTTTAGCAGAAACTCCATTTGTTGGGCCCAGATAGGGTAGTTTTTCCCATTAAAACGGCAAGTTTCAAAGGAGAAAAATTCATGTGGAGCAACACCATTCAATGAAGCAGACATGTCTTCACTTCGTCTAGCCGCTTCAGTTTGTTTACCATCTTCAGTTTGTTTGCCTTCTTTGATCCCTTTTCTACCTTCAGATTGTTTGCCATCTTCAGCTTGTTTACCATCTTCATTTTGTTTATCATTTTCAATTTGTTTGCCATCTTCTGCTTGGTTACAATCTTCAATTTCTCGACCATCTTCAGTCTGTTTACTATCAATTTCAGATCTACAATTGTCCAAAGTCAGTCAATAATTCCGCTACTCACTTTCCATCTACATAGTAGATACCAAAGGAAAACTGACTTCTCAAGATATGCAACTATGCAAGATATGAACAGAATGCAAATAAATAAAAAGAACTCAAGGACTATAAGTCCGCACTGCATCAAACCATATCAAGTCACTCTCACCTTAACTTTGATTCCATCTTTTTAATTGCTTCCTCTATTGCAGGGACACTATTTTTGAAGGTTGTCCATTGTTCAGCTGGCAAGCTAATTCCTAACCACATAGAATCCAATCATCAATGTGCATCAATACCACAAAAGCATACCAAGAGCAAAGGAAATGAATGCTAGCAGAAAAAAAAAACGAATCAGGACACATATGGTCATGGTCTGAAAGGAGCTCATATCATACAGAAATATGTAAACGTCAATCTACCAGCCAGGACCAAGAACTGAGTGTACATACAAATGTCAAATGTGATCAGGAAAAACAAAACAAACAAAAACAATGTTCATGAAATAACTTCATGGGTGCTAAATAAGATAGTATGGGTTTGAAATCGTGGTCACCTCGGGCACTAGGATGCTCCTTTCCACCTTTCTTATAGAACTCCCTAATCGAAACCAATGTCTTCCCCCTGAAATCATGAATCACCACATTTCTCTTGTTCGACAGCTAACACAATAAAGAACAAAACTTTCCATCAGAACAAATTCAAAGCAAAAATGATCAAAATGTGTGAAAACAATAAATAATACCCTGAATTATCACAATTGAGCACACTCCTATTATATGAACCCTCATTTTCAATTCACCAAACCCAAACAATTACAATAAACCTATCAACAACAACAAAAATCAGACTTTCCACTAATCTGCACAAAAAAGTCAACAAAGCAAAGACCAAAAATTAGGGTTTTTTTTCCACCTTACAAATAACACGCTCGCCGTCCTCGTTCGCCGCCTTCTTCAACCGCGCCTCCGTCTCTTCCCCGACGCTCTCCGCCGCGGAAATCAGGAAGCTCTCGACGACGCCGCGGACGAAGCTCTTGCGGTCCAAATCGGAGAGATCGACCCCGAGTCGCTCCGAGGCGGCGGCTCGGACTTTGAACTCGGTCATCTCATCCAAGCTCGTATTCCTCAGTATGTCCACCACCGTCTCCTCGATTTTCCGGCGACTTTCCGGCTCCATTCGCCGATTGATTTCTCCAAAAACAAAAGAAGGGTTCGATTTCTTTTTGAGATTTTGGGGGAACAGTTTGAACTCCCAGTGTTTATAATCCCTGTGATAATTGTGCAGGGGTATTATCGTCCAAATGGATATTTAAAACTCAGACTGTAACTCTGTAAAAGTGCGCGCGCGCGAATGTATTAGTTTTATCAGGGCTCGAACTTTGGACGTGTCAGGTGCGGTTTAATCGATTAACACTAACCACTAGAGTAAGATCAGGTTTGATGTTACATTAGATAACTAAACAAAGAGAGTTAGAGGTGACAGTAGCTACGAGAGACTAATTTGGTTGCCGATGCTAATTATTAGTGTATTGGGTAGATCAAGTATGCTAGGTTCTAAATCCATACATAGACTAGTTTGAGAATTGTCTTATTGTATCGAATTAGTTCATCCTATGTATTAGATTAAATTGCCTTATAATAAGGAATTAGACTATATTCCTTTCAAAAAAAAGAAGAGGAAGGAATTAGACTATATTAAATTAGATCAATCACCTTGTATATCAACAATAACTGAATTATCAAATAATGGGCAATTGTAGATACTCAAGATAGGGGCGGACCCAGGTTGAGTCCACCAGTCCACCCAGTTCTCTTTGCGGCCAAAACAATCCAGTCTAATATGTATACAAGAATTGATATATATAAATGAAAAAGTCCTTTTTAAACCCACTGAACACATAAGTATTGAAATGTAGGCGTGCAGCCCAACTAAAACTCTAAAAGTTCAATCCCAAATTCCCAATGCGTGAAGACATCTTATTTAGGCACACATCCTCGTATAATTAACTGGCGACCAAAAATATTGTCATTGATACAATTGTTTTTGCAGCCTTTTTTTCATGTTTGTGATAATCTAAACCTGTAAACTTAAATATTTATAATTAGATTGATTTGTTGGTTAGTTGAATAATTGAATATCTATATTTTGATGTATACGTGTTATATTATAATGTATGAGTCTTTACCAAAAAAATCAAAATTTATTAGTTCATGGTTTTCGAGAAAAAATGTTAAGTCTTCTAGTTCAGACGTCATCTCTGAGCCTTATGTATGCACTTCACATATTGATTATTCACCCAAACTTCCATTCTTGAGTCAGTACCACAAGATAACCTCATCAATGAGAAGGTCATACAAGAGTTTGAAGATTTATTGAATCATAGAGTTGGTCTTAATAGTCAATCATAGGTAGGATGCACGAAATACCAACTTTGTAATAGCAAGGAGAAGTAATACGTCCTTATAGTACACAACATGAATAGCTCACAGACCAATCTGCCTAATAACTTGATGAGCAGTTTTTCTTCGGCCAAATGAAACTCTTGGAAAACATAGATGATAGTCATGATACGTAAATGGAAATAGATATCCGGATGTAGTAACAGAATATATGATTGCACCCTGAAGTATGAAATTGGCAAGTTTGCTCTATTATATATATATCTAGGGCCAGTTTGGCGTGGCTTTTGGCACCTACTTTTGGTCCAAAAGTGCTTTGGGTGCTTGCTGGTGGTGTTTGGTGAACTTCACATTTTAGCTTTTGGGCAAAAGCGATGCGGCTTACACCAGGAAATCAAAAGCAGGATGTAGGTAGCTTTTGGTTCTGATTCCGCGGCAATTACATGAAATTTTTCACAGTACCGAAATGATTCTTGGTGCTTCTTGAATTTACATCAAATGTTCTAATTTTCTTTCCACCGAGTCCTTTTCTTTTCCCTCACTATATCTGATCCAAATCTCCCTACCAACTCAATCACCTCTCTCTTCTTGAGCTCAATCAATCTTCAATTCCATGGGAGCGAGCATTCGTCATCGGCAGCTCTGAGATACCTCAGAGAACTTTTCGCCTGTTGACTTTCAAATCTAGATGGTTTGCCGCCTCCGTTGCATTCTTTTCCTCGCCGCACTCTCCGCCGCTTCTCGCCAGCTCTGGCGACGCAAATCAGAGTTACCGATAACGTTTTCCGTTCTCGTTAATGGGTTACTGGTTTTTGAAATAGATTCTTTGATGATAATAGTTAAGAATCTGATTTGTGCTTTATAATGGTTGAGGCTTTGGTGTGAATGAGGTTGGGGCTGGGTTACTGGTGATGGGCATGAGTATGATTATGAGGTGATGGGCAAAAAGAAGGCTGGGTACTGGTGTTCTAGACTTCTAGTTTAGTGCGAAACATGCAAGATAAACTTCTTCTTTTCTTTAATGATTTATCATTTTCATGATGTTGTTAATTAATTGAGAACTTGAGGAGCATTAGGTCAGCTTGTTCAGCTTGTTGGCCAATTTGCCCAAATTGGTAGGGACGGGTGCTATGTTGTTGGAAGTGTTGGAAGCAAAGACAAGGTTGATTTGCTGAAGAACAAGTTTGGTTTTGATGAAGCCTTCAATTATAATTAAGGAGGAACCTAACTTGGATGCAGGTTTGAAAATGTACTTTCATGAAAGAATTGATATATACTTTGAAAATGTTGGGGGAAAGATGCTGGATGCAGTCCTAGTGAACATGAAGATTGGTGGCCGGATCTCAGTTTGCGGGATGATTTCATAGTATAACCTAGTGCAACCTGAAGATTCAATTCTTGTTTCTTATATATGATACGGTTAATGAAGCCATATCTTAATATCCACAGATCTCGATAAAAGAATATTGATAAGAGGAAATAGAGATGAATCAGATGATAGTTGGGAATGAGTTCACAAATATATTGATGTCCAATTTGGTAATCCTACAAGCCACATCACTTTTTAAAATAGTTTACCAAACATCTTAATTAATTCATCTCGCAGCAGTTTCAAAAACAATTCTACTCACATCAATTTCAAAAACAACTTTATCCACATCACAGCTATGCAAGACTAGGCCTTAGTCTATGTGCATAGAGTAGATATATAGAACTGATAATTCATGGGAGAGCAAACTTGCCAACTTCATACTTCAGGGTGCAATCATATATTCTGTTCTTCATTATATCTATTTCCATCACTTAGATTTGAATTGACTATTGGCCATTTGCCTTCCTCCAAAACTAAAAGAGAAAGGAGAGACTGGTGTTACCAATTATGTAGAAGCGGACATGGAGCCGAAAAATCCACATTTTTTTAGAATCAGTGCCCAACTTAGTGAGGAGGACTTATTTGCACCTTTTCTGTGGTGCGGAAGATTACAACATCAAATACTAACTTGATGCTCTTCACCAACATGAAGAGAAATGCTTCACCCTCTTTCAAGAATTTGGCTTTCGCAAATGTTTGCCAACCACGTGATAATATGGTGTCAGCTCTTTGATATGAAACCCCATGCTAAAAATTTCTCCATTAAGTCGGAACTTGCCCCCAGAAAGCTTCTCATTAAGATGTTTGCGGGCAAAGTCCGGTGGAACAATAAAAAGACAAGAAAGGGAAAGCATGATAGACAAGTAGGAAACTTTTGGTACAATACATAATATTATTGCATTGTCAAACAATGTTTTAAAAAACGTACCTAAGCGTAAAAGACGTAGGCCAAAAGGACTTAGTCTTAGTTGTTTAGGCGCCAAAAGCGAACTCTAAAACGGTCAAGGTGTTTTGAGGCGCAAAAAGCAAAGACCTCAATTGTTTTTGTTTGTTTAAGATTTGTTTTAATAGACAATTAAAAAATAAAAATAAAGTTTTTTTTTTAAATTTATTTATGAGCTCTTTTAGGTTTTGAGATTGAGACTTTAGAAAGACCATCTCTACCAATTCCCTCTATCAAACCTATGTTGGTGTTGGAGGTGATGATGTTAGAGGTGATGGTGATGATGTAGCACATTTGGATAATGATTTAGATGGTGATATTCTAATTGATGATGATGACGATTTTGAAGCTTGAAGTTAGTTCACATTGTTCTTGTTTTTTTTTTAATATTTCAAGACTAGTTATTACTTTGATATACAGATTTATGTTATGCAAGGTGATTTGATTAATTGCATGATTTTGATATGTATTTGTTATGAATGAATGACCATTTATCATGTTTATTTTGGTTACAAATCATGTTATATATATATATATATATATATATATAGTTCATATTCAGAGTAAAACTTCACTCTGAAATTAAAAGGTGAAGTTTTAATTTTGGCACACTTTTCGGTCAAATATTTTCACTATAAGTGATTCAATATTTATGTATGCTATTCAAGATCATCTCTACAAAATTTTATCTAATTCGACAATGGTTTGAACTTTTAAAATTGAGATTACATGAATGGTTCATGTTGAAATTTTTTTAATTAATTCATTGAGTTAATCTAATTTCAATACCTTAGTAATGTCCGAATTAGATGAAAGTTTGTAGAGATAATCTTGAATCACATACCTATATATTGAATTGCTTATGGTGAAAACATTTGACCGAAAAGTGTGCCAAAATTGGAACTTCACTCTTTAATTTCAGAGTGAAGTTCCAATTTTGGCACACTTTCAGATAAATTTTTCAATCACTAATGATTCAATATTTAGATATGCTATTAAAGATAATCTCTACAAAGTTTCATCTAATTTGGTTATCGTTAATGTATTGAAAATTAGATTAAATCAATAAACGAATTAAAATTATTCAACGTGAACTGTTCGTGTAAATCTTTATTTTAAAAGCTCAAACTATTGTTAAATTAGATGAAACTTTGTAGAGTTGATCTTTAATAGCATATCTAAATATTGAATCATTTGTGATGAAAAAACCGAAAAGTGTGTCAAAATTAAAACTTCACTCTATAAGTTCAGAGTGAAGGTTCACTCTGGATAGAGACTATATATATATATATATATATATATATATATATATAAGAATAATGAATGCACAAGTATAGGAATTTATTCATAATACTTATGTCTTGGTGAGGCTCTTCCAAAAACGTCTTAGCCTTTTAAAACATTGATGTCAAATGAAGTACAGTGTATATGTTGGCTTTATCTTCACAACGATATTACTGTACAAAGTCAACAACATGGAATTTTGAAGGAAACAGTAGTTGTCTGTAGAATGCTTACCACAGAGCCAGAAGCACACTCATGACTTAGAGAAACCACAAAAGAAGGGTAACACGGGTTTACAAATTTAGATTTAAAATCATAAGCTCTCAGAAGAGCTATAGATTCTCTAATTTTTGTAATCCCAATTCTCTCTTCTAGGATACTTCTTTGAGTGGTAGATAAGCCAGCAGCAGCATGTTTCATGTTGCTTTGTGCTTTAGTACCATCACAACTTCTCCTTCTCCCGGATGCTGAGGTAGATCTGCTCACTGTTTTTGAGCATGGTGGAAGATCAAGGACTTCAATAGAAGTATCATCATCATAATCAGTGTCCTCCTCATCTTCAAAACCAACCTCATAACTCTCGACATCCTTATCTACATTTTCATCCCCATAAAAGGTCTTAGCTTTCTTCCTCATTGTGGTTTAGCGAGAATGGTGCCTTGATTGCCTTCTAACGTCTGCACTTGCACCTTGCTTTTCTGTAAACGAATTGCAGAGAAAAGTTCCTCAACTACAATAAAACAAGATAAAGTGAAGGATCATTGCAGAAAACAATTTAGTAGCATACACTATGCTAAGAGTTGATGAATTATACCCCGTATAAATTCGGAGACATGAACAAGATAAGTTGATACATGATCAATATTAGAAAGAAATAATAAATTATCACATATGACAGTTATGGTCCAGGCTTCCTAGGATACAAAAACTGCATGCTGCAAAAGTCTAAGAATTGTTTATTTTCATATATTCTGTTTTTCTTTTGATGATTCAAGCTAATGAAAGCTTATCTTACTACATCGTTCCTGATCAAAATATTGGGAATAACAATGCAAGCAATATGAGTGGGAAAATAGTAGTTCATGGTATAATTTGTGTTTCTGAAGCCTGACCTAATTACCTTTTTTAGATATTGGTGTGCGTCACTAAACAAAATCCTTGATTGAAAGAAAAAGAGCAAACTGATTACAGTGAACAGGTATAGATTGAGTTTGCACAGCATGGGTTTTGTGAAACTAGAAATCGAAAAAACTATATCTAAGAGAAACACATCAATCCATCTATCTACCATACATGAAGCTCATCCAGGAGGATTGGTCATTGGTGCTCAAATTTGAAACAAAACCCTATCAGATTAATATCAAAGTTGAACTCCCAATCTAATCAGTACGTTACATACCTACATAGAGATCGACTGCAGACCTGGAGTTCTGAATGACGGCCGGAATTTCTGAATTTGGGTAAGAAAAGGACTTGGCTTTCGGGGGGGGGGGGGGGGTTGGTTGCTTTTATGTCTCTACTCTCTAGCTCAAAAAAAAAAAAACCAAAAGAATCAGCAGAGTATCTTAAAGTCCAGAGCATTTCATTCATATTTATTTTACTTCAACAACTAGGGCTACTTCTGAACTTTGAATCTCAAAATTTAAGCCTTCTTCTGTAAATGAATGAAGACAAGACTTGATGGCCTTCCAGGATGCATGCATGACTAGCCTTCTTTCACAAAAGTAGCAAACTGTGCATTTGTTGACTTGTTGCAAGCATGGAATCATAATAAGAGTTACTAAAACTTTCTAACCTTTGCGTAAATGTGTCACTAATGTCAGATAACTTCACTACCGATGTTTAAATTAAAACAAGGGAATTAAAGTTTTCAAACCAACACCCTCAGATTCACTCAATAAGTCACAGCCTCACAATATAAGAACATGCTAATAACAACAGCTATGATCTAGTCACATATATACGAGCATTCTGCTGGATCAATAGGATTAACATACTGAGTGTAATCTACTACTTGCTGGTGGTTTGGACTTTGGACAATGGAGAGTTGAGTAAAGCAATATATGATGCTTGTAATAACATTTGTGGGTAGTTTTAGCTAATCTGACTTCTTAGCCAAATGGTTTTATTATCTATATAACATCATCAAAATGAGGCAGTAAAGCAGCCCAGATCTCTTTCCTGACCTAATTTTCTTTAGAAGCAGAGGACACTTGACTCTCTATGGCTAAATTATAAGTAGCAAGTTCAGAGAAAGCACATATGAGCAAGGCAAACATATAACATATACATGAGAAGTCTACAGCTGTCACGACCCCAAAATTTCGAGTATGAAACTCAAATTTTGAAGTTATGAAACACTCTAAAACAATCTCAATAAATCGAAATCATTTTAATGTCATAGCGGATCATTTCTGAGTTCAAAATACAACTCAGTCAAACTGATTATTACAAACCAAATTTATAATTCGACATTATAACAAATGGAATTGTATAAATCCTCACACAATCCTCACAAAAATCCACACAAAATCCTCACCACAAGATGAAAATAAATAACTTCAAGTCCTTTGAGAGGTCCGTCAAGTTCCGCTAATCCACACTTGCGGAATTATCTCTCCACCATCGAATAAGTGCACCGGGATTGTAAACATAAACCCAGTAAGCTTTACAGCTCGTATGAGTAAAAACAACCAATACAACTCGCATAAAAATATATACGAAAAATCCTCAAAACATCAATTATAAATACACTCAATGTCTCATTAGACGGCCCATCTAGTTGTCTAATAATGTGAAAATATATATGCACATGAGAAGTTGGGTAACCCCTCTGTTTACCCAAATGCATTTATAATACGGGTAGTTATGAGCGTTGGTACACCTCTGTTACCCCTCATGTAGTACGCCGCCGACATTGGAAAACCACATGTCATCCAATATCAAAATATATGGGTACTCATAAGCCGATAACCCATATGTTACCTCTTATGCGGTACCCCGGCATACAGACTAGAGCTCTAACTGTATCGTAACTGTCACCCGGCCAAGGCTAGGTTCCGACATGCCAACACGTTCGAAAACTGGTCCGAAGACATAAACACGTCCGAAGACAAAACACGTCCGAAGACAAAACACGTCCGAAGACAAAAACACGTTTTAACAAAACTCAATGTTAAAACCATGTACAATACTCATCACGTTATATTGCACAATCAAATCAACAAGCTCAATTTATATATCTCATCATCAAAATGATCTTATTCGCAACGAAAACATGACAGTATATAATATAGCAAACTATATATATGTACCTATTTACCATTTATACAAATACACATTCCACTATATCATATACATGTCATATTTCATTCTTTAAAATTCCGCATAATCTTGAATCTCCGCAAGGGTAGATTTGTAAATGTGAGATTTTACTCACCTTATAATCTCGAGCGTAATTTCCACGATTCCAAAAGTAAATCCTTTACTTGAAGTATCGATCACCTTTAAAATATAAGAAGTGGATTTAGAATCGTTACGTAAAACCATAAATGCCGAAGCAGTAATAATATTTTACTGTCCAGCAAATTTCTGGTTTTTACGAAATTACTGTTCACGTATTTATATTCATGTAATACTGTACACATACATATTAATTACGTATTTCTGTACGAGTAATAATGTTTATGTATTTCTGTACGTATGCATACTATTCAAATGTAAATACTGTCTCAGTAAATAATAATTACCGATTTATCCTTCCGAAATTACTTTTACATTTACTGAATGTAATTTATATTTACATTTTACCGTATATAAAATAAATTTACATTTACTGTATGTAAATCACTTTTACATTTACTGTATGTAACTCACTTTTAAATTTTACCGCACGTAAAAATAAATTTTACAATTTTATTGTTTTGAAAACACTATTCACACGCCGCCGCACGTGCCGGCGCGTGGCGCTCGAGCACCACTCACTGTGGTAGCGTGTGGGGCCCACGCGCCGACCCTAAGACCGGCGCGTAGCACGCCACCGCCGCCCCAAAACTCCTCCATTTTCTCCCCTCTTCCTTCCCACGGCCTCACGCCGCCTCCTACCTCCTCCACGCACCCACACGCACCGCCTAAGGCGGCGGTAACCTCATCTACTCCCTCCTCCTCCGATCTCCTCCAATCCTCCACAAAATCCTCCAAAATCATACCAACAACATCACAACACCTTCAATAGCACAACCCTTACCTCGACAAAGCTCGAGAATCCCTGGATGATGGGCGGAGATGGAGCTCGCCCGGCGGAGGAGAAAACGCGGCTCGGGTTGTAGTGTGGGGGCTCACGGAGGTGAGGAACGGCGAGTCGACTTCGGGGTCTGCTGTGGAGGTCCCTGCGGTGCTCTTGAAGCCGGCGGTGAGAGACATGGGGGCCTGGATACGGAGATTACCGGCGAGATTTTGAGAGTGAGGGAGAGAGAGCGATCGGGGAGAGAGAGAGGTGAGGGAGGCGGGGTGAGAGGAGAGAGAGAGAGGGGTTTCCAAAAATGGAAACCCTAATCTGAAAAATGTCCTCTTTATACTAGTTTCTAAAATCAGAAACTAACTTCTGACATTAATAACTTTCACGTCCGACGTCCGTACACGAACTCGTATCGACGAGCTCTACAACTTTCGTGAAGAAAGTTTTCACAATCGAGCGACATAATAAGAGTCGATTCTCACGTCGCGGAAACGTAACGTTTTTCTAAATAAACGTTCCGATAATATTTCCGTTTTCGATTTACCACTTCGCAAAGCAAACAAAAGTCGTTTAAATGAATTTTACAAACTCAAATAAATTTAAAAACAATCCAATAATCGTTCTGAAAAATCAGGTTATTAATTCTACCCCCTTAAAGGAATTTCGTCCCGAAATTCAAATTCCTCACTCGACAAACAACTGTGGATATCATGTCTTCATATCTGACTCTAGTTCCCAAGACGCATCGCGTTCATCATGATGGCTCCACAATACCTTGACTAGCTCTACTTCCTTCCTCCGAAGCTTCTTTGTGGATCTATCCAGAATACAAACCGGCTCAATAACAAAAGTGGCATTTTCCTTCACCTTAATGGTGCTATGATCGATCACATGTGACTCATCTGGTACATACTTCCTCAACATGGAAATGTGGAAGACGTTGTGAACGCTCGACATGCTAGTAGGCAAGGCTAGTCGATATGGTAGTTCTCCCACCTTCTCGAGAATCTCAAAGGGCTCAACATACCTCGGAGCAAACTTTCCTTTCTTGCCAAATCTCACTATACCTCTCATAGGTGAAACTTTTAAGAACACATGATCGCCGATCTCAAATTCCACATGTCTCCTCTTTAAGTCCGCATAGCTCTTCTGTCTACTCTGTGCGGTCCAGATTCTATCTCGAATGATCAAGATCTTCTTTGTAGTTTCCTGAACCACCTCTGGACCCATCAGTGCTTCATCACATACTTCAGCACAACAGATAGGTGATCGACATGGTCTACCATAAAGAGCCTCATAAGGTGCCATGTCGATGCTAGAATGGTAACTGTTGTTGTATGCAAACTCAATCAATCTCAAATGATCCTCCCAGCTACCTTTAAAATCTAGCACACAAGCTCTCAAATATTGTATGGAATATGCACATAAATGCCAAGCTTATCAGTTTCATGCCAACTTCATTCATCAGCCATCTGAGCCGTTGCATCCGACAATTGCTTCGCACCCATTTGATGTCTGGGGAATGGATGCAATCGGACCCATCACTCTGAAATCATCGGCTGGTCATATGTACATTATGGCAGCCACAGATTCCTTCTCAAAATGGGCAGAGGCGATACCGCTCAAAGAAATAAAGAAAGAGAATGTTGTAGACTTCATTACGGGAAGCATTATACAACGCTATGGTATACCACGGTACATCATCACAGAATACGCCATGTATTTCTCGAATACCGTAACATAAAAGTTGAGGAAGAAATTCCACTTCAAACTTCACTTCTCTTCGATGTACAATGCCCCGGCAAATGGTTTGGCAGAAGCATTCAATAAAACGCTTTGTAACATTCTGAAGAAAACTGTTAGCAAGAAGCAGAGGGATTGACATGAGAAATTAGGCGAAGCTCTCTGGGCTTATAGAACGACCTATCGGACAACCAAAAATGCTACACCTTATTCTCTCGTCTATGGTGTCGAAGCTGTGTTGCCATTAGAGGGAAATTCCGTCATTGATAATCGCTTTGCAATAAGGTCTCACAAATGAGAAAAATGTCAAGTTGCGCCTTCAAGAGTTAGAAGCTTTGGACGAAAAGAGGCTTGATGCATAACAACACCTGGAATGCTACCTAGCTTGGAGGTCACACGCTTTCGACAATTGTGTTCGACCATGGTCATTTTAAGTTGATGATTTAGTTCTTGTTGTTCGAAGACCCATCATTATGACACACAAGACTGTCCCCAAATTCAAGTCAAAGTGGGATGGTCCTTACATCGTCAAAGAAGTATACACCAATGGAGCTTACAAAATTGTGGCAGAAGACGGTTTGAAGATCGGTCTCATTAACTACAAATTGTGGCAGAAGTACCATGCTTGAAAACGTCAAAGCATGCTCCAAGTCTGCACATGCCTAAACTGCACAAGACAAAAAAAAAGTACGCTCCACACCTACATGAGCTTAAACTGTGGCACACAAAAAAAACCCTAGAAATACGTGACGACTTGATTATTTCTTTAGAATGATACGTAGGCAGCTTAAGAATAACAACCTTAAGTTCAGTCACATCATAAAATATATATATAAGGCTTTGAATTGAGATCAAATCATGATCATTCAAGTCAGCTATCACATCTAGGTCAAACCCTTGAAGCTACTTCGACGTTCTTCAAAACTAGCTCGCAACTTCTTTGCCTCTTCAATCTCTGTTGCAGTCAGTTTTAGAATCTCTCGGATTTGACACTTCTTCTGTTATAGATCAACAAGTCATGCATCGTGAAGAAAAAAGTCTGCATCTAGCGAGTCCAACGTCTGCTCTAGCTTATGTTGTTCTTCCTTCAAGTTCTCAAGGGACTCAAGCATAGACTTACGCTGATCAAAAGTGTTTTGTCGAATTTTTTGGGCTGTCGTGATCAAGCGAAATTCTACAAACATCTGAACCTAGCTCCTCGTTGCCTAACTTGGGCGGTCGGAAGTTGGCTACTTGGCGATTCACTACGTAAGTCCACTGCGAGATGAGAGTTGAGCTGCCATAGAATGTAGCTTTAAAAGCGAATGGCCCAGTAAGAGAGGGATATACAGTTAAGGTGATGCCTTCATATTGCTCATCTTCAACATCATCGAGGATAGTGATCACCCCGTTATTCAAACTCCTGAAAGCCGACATGCTGAATGTGATGCGTAAAGCCTAAAACGATTTTATTGAGTGCATTCAAGTTTATGAATTAAGAGCAGTCAAGCGATTAGGTCGTTTACGTTCTTCAAACTCTTAAAAGCCATCATGGTGAATATGATGCGTAAAGCATAAAACGTTTTTATTGAGTGCTTTCAAGTCTATGAATTGAGAGCAGTCAAGCGATTATGTTGTTTATGTTCTTTAAACTCTTGAAAGCCACCGTGGTGAATATGATGCGTAAAGCCTAAAACGCTTTTATTGAGTGCTTTCAAGTATATGAATTAAGAGCAGTCAAGTGATTAGGTCGTTTACGTTCTTCATACTCCTGAAAGCCACCGTGGTGAATATGATGCGTAAAGCCTAAAATGCTTTTATTGAGTGCTTTCAAGTCTATGAAATGAGAGCAGTCAAGTGATTAGGTCATTTACGTTCTTCAAATCCGCCAGAAATCAACGCATTTCGAAAGCAGTCAAATGACTAGATCGACCGCGACTCTCAAATTGTTGTAAAAAAAATGTCAAAATTAGACCATGACCCTAAAAAAATGATCACATTAAAGCAAGACCGCACTCAATCATTCAATGATTCAATGATTCAATTGTCTCGACTGCACACCAACTCAACCATTCAAACACTCCAACTCCTCTCTCTCTCTCAGTCCTCAAAAAACCAAAAAGCTCTCTGCTTTCTTTCAATATAACAAGCTTAGCTTTGTTCTCAGTGTCTCCCTTCACTTTTTCTTTCCCATTCCTACAACAACACATCACAAAACACAAACAAAGATTGCTGCTTTTGTTGTTGTTGTTTTGTTCCTAAGAAAGGGAGAGCCAAAAACTGCAGTTCAGTGGTAGGGTTGTAAAATGTAGAGGAAGCAGGGGTTCTTTTCGGGGCTCAAGGAAGACGTCGTGAGGGGTCTGTCGCCGGCGAAGACCAGGGCGAAGAGTCTGGCGAGGAGTGCATCCCCAATGTTGGGCCTTCTGTGGAGAAGGAGGAGGCACCACATGGCGGAGCAGCTGATGGTCGCGAGATCTGGGGGGCTGAGGCCGCCTACGAAGGCGTTATCTCCGTTGAAGGAAGGGCCGGATGGGATGGACGGTGATGATTAGAAGATGGAGGGCAAGTGGGGACATTGCCTGAAGGGACAGCTGTACAGGGCTCCGGTTGGCTGAAACATGTTGGAATCATGGTATCAAGCTTTAGTGCTAAGTTGTTACTCAAAACCATGAAGCAGTAGTATTGA
Source organism: Argentina anserina (assembly GCF_933775445.1). NCBI lineage: Eukaryota > Viridiplantae > Streptophyta > Magnoliopsida > Rosales > Rosaceae > Argentina > Argentina anserina. The sequence continues at coordinate 15,893,737 of NC_065878.1, read as the reverse complement.
GCAATTGATGGTTCTTCTACCGCTCTGTTCTTGCTGCTTGGAATTAAACCTCTTAGAAGTTCTAGTTGTGGGAAGTTTGACTAGAAAAGAGAAGAAGTAAATCTTAATATGCTGATTGTAAGTTTACTTGATTATACTCAAGAGACACTGAAGAGGAGCCGGCTAAAAGGGCGAGGAAAGGGAAAAAGCAAGCTGTAAAGAGTTAACATAATGATAGAAAATGTAATACTCCGTGATGCTTGCATTTACAGTATGTTAATGAGTGGTATTTACAAGAAAAAAAAGGGAGGGTTTGTGTTGCCAGACTGTTGCTTGGTGAGATGCTTGGCCAAAATATACTCCATGATGCATTTGTTTATGCTACTTTGGTAGATGGGAAACCGGGTTGGAAAGTGAGCACGCCACCATGTGTTATATGCTGGAATCAATCAATTACAGAACCAAAATCCAATCACATTGCCGACAAGCTATCATGGCTAGGCATTATGGTTACATGTAATAGTAAAAACGTTTGTAAAAAAGGGTTTATAAAAAGTTAGCATTGCCAAGTAAAAAGCTAGCATTGAAGATGATTATATCATTTATGTAACAGAGATGAGATGATAACATGTAACAGACATGTAAAAAGCTAGCATACCCGTGCTCAATATTCAAAGGTTTGTAAAAAAAGGTTTATAAAAAGTTAGCATTGCCGTGTAAAAAGCTAGCATTGAAGATGATTACATGTAACAGACATGTAAAATAGCTAGCATACCCGTGCTCAATATTCAAGCTATCATGGTTAGGCATTATGCCTTTGGCGGACTGAAAGAAAAAGCTGGCATATACTGTTACAGCTATCATGGCTAGGCATTATACCTATGGCGGATTGAAAGAAAAAGTTGAGGCTACGTTGAAGGTGATGATGGAACTAGTCTTCAGGTAAATAATTGAAGGCAGTGGAGAAACAACTGCCTATGAAGCACGAGCACGTGATAAACTGTAGACTATCCAGGAGGCAACATAACTTGTATGAAGACTTTATTGCTAGCTCGGAAACACAAGCAACTCTGGCAAGTACCAACTTCTTTGGAATGATAAGTATAATAATGCAACTTCGTAAAGTTTGCAATCATCCTGACTTATTTGAAGGTCGTCCAATTGTCAGTTCATTTGATATGAATGGTATATACATGCAACTGAGTTCTTCAATATGTTTTATGCTTTCGCCTGGACCATTTTCTATGGTAGACCTTAAGGGGTTGGGGTTTCTATTTACTCATCTAGATTTTAGCATGACATCTTGGGAGAGCGATGAAGTTAAAGCTCTTGCTACCTCATCAAGTTTGATCAAAGACCGTGTTAATCTGATGCATATTGAAGATATCGGTGGATTCAAACATCATAAATATAGTAAGAAGGTCTATGGGATGAATATTTTCGAAGACATTCCGAAGTCCTAAGGAAAGATTACTACAAAATTTGCTTAGCTTCAGAAGCTAGCTCCACAAATTCTCCAAATCAAAGTGCATACTTCAAGTTGCGCTTTCAGCACGTAACGACGACATGTCTGCAACACGACTTGAAGTGGGGGCATTTGTAGACACATAAAATTTAATGAAGTAAATTATCTTCATTAAATGATTAAATCGACCAAAAACCCGATAAAATTGCACACGTGGCTCAAAAGTAAAAAAAGTTAGTGCAGGTCCGAATAAAACACGTGTCAGCACATAATGGATGATCATAATCGAAACTACGTGATTCCGACTTAAATCGTAAAATTGAATGTCATTGACAATTCGAAATGGTAATCGGACATTTGATGAAATTAATAAATTTCTTAACTGTTATAATTAAATCAATTATTTGAAACTGTTTTTAATTTAGTTATGAGAATAACTAATTTTGAATTAATCAGAAAATACATATTGATTTAATTATACAATTAAAGAAATTTATTATTGTAGTGCATTAAAATATTCTATAAAATAGAAGCTTTGACACTATAAATATTCATTCCAATATGAAGAGAAGGGGATTTGAGAATAAGAGAGAAAATCACTTCAGCAAGATCACTCTCGAGAAATCCCGAAGTCTCCTGAGTCCACGAAGAATCGTCAAGCTACCAAATTGCTCGTTCTTCATTAAATCCAAATCCAAACTTAAGTCCACGAAGAATCATCAAGCTACTAAATCGCTCGTTCTTCATCAAATCCAAATCCAAATTAAAATTCTCAAGATCAAGTGCATGTCACCCTTGAGGCAAGTTACATACGGAGATAGAATCAGAGGAGTTCACAAAGATTGTAATCTCGCGCTTGATTATCAGTAAATCACATTTTATTTGTACACGTGTCTGCACTCTTATTTGTTTTCAGATTCTCGTTCTACAGTTTGAGCTTTCAAAATTGAGATTTACATGAACGGTTTACATTGAACAGATTTAATTCGTTCATTGATTTAGTCTAATTTCAATATCTTAGCGATAATCAAATTTGATAAAATTTTGCAGAGATGATCTTGAATAACATACTTAAATATTGAATCACTTATGATGAAATTTGACAAAAAAGTGTGTTAAATTAGAATTTCACTCTGTAATTTCAGAATGAAGGTTCAATCTGGATAGAAAACTGTATATATATATATATATATATATATATATATATATATATATATATATTGTAGAGACACACTATACCTTACTGCAATTTATGTGTTTTAAGGATATGGACCAATTTGCGGTTTAAAAAATGGATATGGACCAATAAATCTTAAAATATATTACGAACAAGCCAATACAGTCAAAAATTTTAATAATTTTGATCTATTATTAAGAAGAGGAGGAAGCGAAGGATCTTCATGGAGTAAGAGAAGAATTGTGTAGTTTATACATACCACAATTACCACATGGCTCGTACGTTTTTCCTACCTTAAAAGTTTTTCGTCATCCATTGGAGCTCTAGTGAAAGTTCAGTCCCTATTGAATTAGATTCATTGTTTTCATTGAAATATCAAACTAACACGGTAAATCACCATATTGTTTCAGGATGAAAAATTATGTATTATTGAATGATATGGGGGCCTATATATAGGCATTACAAAACCACAATCCCGTAGAATTCGGAGTCCTAATCTATTACGGAGATGCTAATCTATCTTCTAACATGAAACCTATTAGGCTAAGACACACACAATGGTAGAATAGTAATTCTCCCGGAACACTCCCCCTTGTGTCGCATGCCTAGGTTGCATGGTGCACACATCGTTGCCTCGGTAAAAACCTTGTCAAGCAAAATAAAAACCTCTTGGGTAAAAACAAAAGCTTGATCGAAGAGAAAAAGAGCACAATGCACCGTCTAAATTTGATAGCATTATGTGAGGTAGACTCCCCCTGAAGTCTACGAAACAACTCCCCCTGATTAGTGCCATAATCATGGAGTACAAAGAACAACGTACACAACATTCATTACATGCTTCTCAAACGTAGTCTTAGGCTAATGATTAATCATTAATCTAGCCACACATCCTTAGATCATACATGCTATACTTAGCCAAACTTAGATCTTAGGAAACAAGATTGCATAACAACTCAAAACAAGAGTTTGCAATGAAAATCAGATTCTCGGATAGAATGACCTTCACTCACTTAAACAGCCATAACTTCTTCGTCAAAATAGGTATCAGCAAACCGTAAAATATTCTGAAACGTAGACACCCGTGGCTTTCCAGTAACATAAGGTTCATAACCTCATCCGATCAAAGCAGTTCACAATGCTCTGTCGAAGTTGGCTGACTTGCAAATTTCCGGACATGACTGTCCTACTTTGCTAAAACGGCCATAACTCACTCAATATGATAGCTATGAACGAAAGGTTGATGTCCCTGGAAAGTAGACACATAGACCTTTCCAACAGTACTAATTTTACCATATTTCATCGAGCGAGCTGTCCTGTAGATCTCGTTGAAGTTGACCTACGAAACTGGACAGATTCTGATTTGTCACATTTAATGTGTCTTTCGCGAAAAGAATGGGGGAATGGACCAATGAAAGACTGATTTTGGTCCAAGATGGAACCGTACGCATCGTCTACGCTACCGGTGTCGACTGCTACACCAAGGCGTACGTTGATGTTGCTGGAGCTGCTGGCGGCGTTTGTGTGGATAGGATTTGTGTTGGTTCACTAAGTGTAGAACTAAACCCATGTCAAAGAAGCAATGCAAGTCCAATGACAATGCATAGGCGCATAGTTAATCACGTCATAATGAAAGCAATAGTGTCCTAACAACACTAGCATGTATGAATGTATAGCTCATTGAATCTCTTCATCATCTATACTTAGACGGAATAGAGAATCAAGAATTAGCTTCATATGAAGACATATGGGTATGAGTTCTTGCAACCGATTGTACTACGTTCTCTCGAACGTCGCAATCTGATTACATAAGCTCTCCGTGGTCTGGAGGCATTTAAAGTCCCTCGGGCACTCTCATATCTGCATCAAGATCCCTTTACAGATATTCTATGACCACTATCATATGCTGCAAATCAGTTTTCATGGACACTACTACTGATCAAGTAGCGGAAAGCAATTATGTCCATAACGAGAGAATATAACTCATCGTACTCAATACTAGGATAATGAGACAATCTTTGCGCCATAAGTACTGCATATATTGCATGACTTCATCTTTCTCATTACACTTACGAACAACGACCAACATAACAAGTCTAATTCAGCCTGTATTGATTCTTTCTACTTCGGTCAAGTTGCTCATCGTTGATGCTTTACAACGGAATAAGAGCATAAGCGAATACATCATCAATCATGGGAGATCAATACATTAAACACACGTACGCGCTGTATACGATCAATTCGTGAGATTTCTATTCTTCTCTAACATCAACAAAAGGAGTCTGTAGCGTCCCACAGAAACTTAGTTGATACACGTGTTTAGAGAATATCTCTTGATGATGGGCGAAATACTTGTGCCTACGCACTTCGCTTCTTTCTAGTTTTGATTCTAGAGAATAATGGTCTCCCCCTCATCTAGGCAGGAGCTAAGACCGAAACTATGACCCTTACTAGTCCATCTTTGCGTTTGCCGCCCTTTTTTGTGGTGCAATGCCACGGGCGCCGACAACACCACAGCGTACGATGGTGCCATCGCCGGCTTCCTTCCCACTGTCAGGGATGGTGCCAATGGTGTTAGGACCAGGTCATATGAAATTCTCTCATATTCTGAGAGTTCCAACCTTACCGGCACATCACAGCATTTATGTGCGATCTCGTCACTTTCGCAATATCGGTAAAGTCATTGAGCATCGAATCTTTGACTTTCTGGAGGTCGATAATGCGTTGCACATTTGCTCACTTTGAGTAGTGCGGGATCTTAATGAGACATAGTGCCACACCACGTCAATTCCTGGCGTTAAAACCGGAATGGGAGCATTCCATATCTCCCCCTAACGACGGGAAGTATGTCTCATCAAAGTGACCATCTGCTAATATCGCAGGATAGAGATCAACGGTTGTAGATTGGAAATAGCGGACAAGTGTTGGTGATTCATAAATCATAACCAACCAGAATACTTAATCGTTTCAAGTAGACCCATTGAGATAACTACAATAGAGGCACATAAACAACTTTAACCAAATAGGCGTTTAAGGAAAAGAACGTTGGGATCGTATCCAGTAACCATCTGGTATGCACTAAACGCTTGGCAAGTTGTGGGTCTAAAACGAATAAGTGTCGCTGCATGCAACATCATTACATATCTCCATGCAAAAATCGGTAGGTTAGTACCCATAACCAAGTCCGAGCTCTGCTAGATCGTGCAGTGAATGAACATGAGGAATAATATGTTCAACGACGATCCCAATAGATATGCAAAACGAAATCATCAAAGTCGTGGAGGTGAACTCTCCAACGGTAATAGATTTGAGAGGATGGGAAGGGTGGTGAGCCCTTAGTATGATGATCATAGCTAAAAACTTTAGCGAATGCAGCGTTTCTTGTGGAAAACAAAGCGACGTGTGACCAACGCGTCGATGCTCTTAACCTATACCATAAAAATACCGAAAAATGTCCGTATTTGGTTGGATAGGGTCCACTAATGTCACCTTAAATACTTTGTAAGAATGAAATGTTCTCGGTTGGAGCTTTAGCAAATAAGAACTTCCTTGAAATCTAGCAAAAGAACAAGCTTTGCAAAATGAGCGATTGGCATCAGAGATTGTCATGGAGGCATTAGAAGACACGGGAGGCATCAAAAGCTCCTGTGAAGGAGGGGATGCCGCCACCGACGGCCTTAATGCCATGGAGCCACCGAAATAGGCAGGCTCGGCCTCACCGTGCATGGCACGGATAGGCTCGGCCTCACCGTGTGGAGCATGGGTGAGGTGGTCCTCCAATCGCTTCGTGAACATGAAAAATAGATGATAATGTGAATTTCAAAGAACTCGAATCATCATATCTTGTTCAAAATGACCAAAAATGATCATATCAAAACCAAGAAGACAATAAAACCGAACCCATGATTCAAAGAATCTTGAGTTACATAAACTACTACTGCAGGCAAGCAAAACTATGTCTGCAAGCTAACAAAGCTACTGTCGAAGCTTGAAAAAGATACTGTCAATGAAATCAGACAGATTTATTCCTCTCCATTCTTAACACAAATATCAAGATGAAAATCCATCATTGGCATGAATGGCCTTTAAAACTTAGGAAGGCACGAAGATATACAACGCAATCTCCGCACGAGATCCGTAAAACAACTACCTGCGTCGTAGGACAGTGTGGGTGGTTATGCAATTAGCAAGACACTCGATTTCACGGCGGGACATTCTCAAAATGAAGATTAAGAGAGTCAACGACGCGGTGAACTTCTCTACACAATACGCCGTAGGATATTGTAAGAGAGGGGATTGAAACAAATGGCAATCCCATCGAATGTATCACATGGCAATAGAACTACATTCTTCAACTTAAGAGTTGGAAAAACATGGTATTAGAGCAGTTGAATACCAAACAATTACGGTGGAAAACCTTCCATTTGGTGCGGGTGGTCACCAATAATAATAAAATCATTTGAGCTATGAAACGACTTGGAGAAAACCGGAAAATTAACCGGAAAACCATGTCAATATAACTCAAAACCGGGTGAAATTTGGACTGGGAAAACGTGGTAGCAAGAACTGCTGAAATATGCGGAAAACATGACGAGAAACGACGGAAAAAAATCGTCGGAAGCCGGCGGCACCGATTGCCGGAAAACTGGCCGGCGGCGGCCGGAGCTGGCTGATATGGAGGCCGTAACTTCAGGTTCGACAGGGAACGCCGTCTGGAACCGGATGGCGGTGCCGGAAACGCCGAAAAATGGTCGGAAGGCGGCGAATACGCCGGTAAAATGCCGGAAAACGTTACGGAAACGTCGGAACAGTAACCGGGAAAAACGACGTCAATTTTGACGTTCCGAGGTCCGTTTTCCAAATTTTAAGGTCCAAAATCACAATGTAGTGCTATTGGGGTCCCATGTAACCCAAAAGCGGCCAATTTAAAAACCACGTGAGTTGCAAACATTGACCATACATGCTAATCCAAGGCAAATAAAATTCTCACGAGTCAATCTTGTAAACAAGAAATACGAGAAATTTTATAGAATATGCCAATATTTAATACAACACAAACAAGCTTCCAATTCCAATAGACGACTTAAGCTAAAGTCGAGCAATAATCATGGCAATGCCAACGTCATACTTGAAAAATAGTAAGCTGAAGACATAATCAAAATAGATTGACTAATCAAAAGTCTGTAGCAACAAAATCTTGCATATCGGATTGGGCGGAGCCTTAGCCTGAGGCTCAAAAATGTGCTTATTTGAGAATGGAAGAATGTTACGTTTCCATCTCTAAAATTCCCTCAAGAAATAGATACAGGTGCCAAAAATGGCATGCGTTTCTTTGATGTGGAGTATGCATTAAGGTCAACTCTGATAATACAACGTCATAGACGTTCATTAAATCACTTTTAAGTGTGTCCCATAGAATTCGTTATTTTTGGGATCTTTTTGTCAGCAAATAGTGCTGCATCAGAGTAATGAATCAACTCAAATAAATGAGTACGTAGACCTTGAGGTTATCGTTTATAGACATGAGTTTAAGAAAACTCAAACATTCAAATAACAGTCGCGATGGCAACGCATCCATAAGAAACGAGGGTTGTATAGGTTTCAAATAATCGAAACTATTCAAGTATGTAACCGGAATTAGAAGGTTGTGATGTATATGGTCACAAAATAATCGATGCATATCGGCGATTCTCATGATCGCACCCAAAACAGCGGTGCACTCAGGCGACCACACGAAATCGATATCTTCCTTTTTAAATAATAACGTGACTCCCCCAGGACCGTCACACGAAAAACGTCGACCAAGAGGGGAATCATATCCCTCTTTGGTCTCATCGGCGTTATAAGAAAGGCCGGAAAAGAAGACATGAAAAAGGCTAATAGCGCCCGATAATTTATATATATATCTTCAAAAGCAGCAACTTTAAGAAAAACATACTTGTTGGTCTGCCAAATAGACCGCATATAAGTAAATTGCTCTGCAAATCGATCGTCATGCATGAAGTTGCTTGTTGAATTCCTTTTTCGATCTTCGTCCGATGACATAAAAATCTTGGGAGGATACGATCGAAATCGTATATAGATGGCAAAAGTATCGTCCATCGCGGCATGAATGTCATCGTCATAGTACGACGAGCAATGATTTTTCCTATACGAGCACGTGAAATATCGTTAGAAATAAAAACGTGCCAATGAATATTTAAATAATGAAATAAGAAAAATGAAAAGGAAAATAAAATATAGTATGAAGCCCAAATGGCTATTGTGCCCGGCTGCAGGTGTCGCGAGCGGGGCTGCAGGGGTCGCGAGCGGGAATACAGGGGCCGCGAGCCGGGGTGCAGGGGTCGCGAGCGGGGCTACAAGGGTCGCGAGCGAGGCTGTAGGGGTCGCGAGCGGGGCTGCAGGGGCTGCATGCGGGATTGCATGCAGCTGCGATGCGGGGGCTGCAGGGGTGATACAGGGGAAGCGTGCAGGGGCAGCGAGCATGGCTGCATGTGGCTGCGATGCGGGGGCTGCAGGGGTGCATGCAGGGGTGATGCAGGGGCAGTGTGCAGGGCTGCGTGCGGGGCTGCGTGGGTGGGTGCAGGGGCAGCGAGCAGGGGCTGCGTGCAGGGCAGCAAGGCAGAAGTTGCAGGGGCAGCAAGGCTGGCTGCGCGCAGGGATGCGGGGGTAGCAGCAGGGGGCTGCAACAACGGCGAGCAGGGGCTGGGCCGACGAGGAGATGCCGGAGACCGGAGATGACGGCGGCCGGCGGTGGAGAAGAGAAAAAATTTCTAGGGCTCTAAAAGTTCAGGGTTTTAGGGCAACGTGCTGATAACGTGTTTCAGGATAAAAAATTGTGTATTATTGAATGATATGGGGGCCTATATATAGGCATTACAAAACCACAATCCTGTAGGATTCAGAGTCCTAATCTATTACGGAGATGCTAATATACCTCCTAACAGGAAACCTATTAGGCTAAGACACATACAATGGTAGAATTGTAATTCTCCCGGAACACATATATGTTTTTAACTGTACTTTGAAACGCCCTTATGTATAAGCAAAAATTGGCTAGACGTACTGTCGCATGACACGCATGCCCTGAGTTGTATCCGTTACTCTCACAAAATTTCTCTGATTGTCTTCTTTTATATTAAATTTTGATACAACTCATCCGTTTGAAATTCCGGTGAAGATTTAAATCTGTCTAAATTAGGTTCATTGTTTTTATCGAAGTAACTCATATAATTACTCATTTCTATTGAGTTATTTACATTAGTGCCCAAGAGGCTCCGGTATATAATGGTGTGCAAGCGAGCTTATAATCATATACACAACTCTCTTAGAATTGGCTGAGTTGAAATGGGAGATAGGCCTCTCTAAGGCTAGTGGAGATGGGTGGCTGGGAAAGAATTGTATTCCCTGTTTCTTTTCACATTCTTCATGTAAATAAAGAAGGTGACAGGTTATATTGCCTTCTTTCCCATGCCACCCATTTCTATCGTCTTTGGGTGTCTCTCCTTCTTCCTCTCATGCCAGTCGCTAAGATTATGAGTTTAATAAACTTTGCCTTCTTATCGTAATATACATCGATTAATCTATTCGGTACGGTATTGATTTCTTATTGTTCAGGGTTGATTCGCAGGTAATTGATCGAGTATGTAGCTGTTGAAGAGCCATGCATTCATCACAGTAGAGAACAGTTATTTCAACTCGCACAGCAGATGCAAGATCATCGCCATCTTCCGGTACGTGATGATCAAGTGAGCGCGGAATCACAGATACTTTCAGATTATCGGAAAGGAGAAATTAGTGTATGAATAAATTTGAATTGTGCATATATGAATTAACATATAATTACAATTTTGAAGCTAGATTGGCTTCTTCAAACTACTCTAGTTAAATGACAAGTCTTTCTTCCAAGTATAATTGTCAAATTTTGTAACCAGATATTAAATATGACACTCTTCATTACTGATTTATGGTGTGTTCAATAAGGTCACATAATTTGTCGATGAATGATGAATTCATTTTCAATGTAAAAGAGATCCACTTCCGACTGACTATGAATATGAATTAGTTTTAGTCTTACCGTACGTAGTCTTGCCCTTGTCAGCCGTGCTATACGATACTGTCGATAAGTAGTTAAGTACTCTTCGCAAAACAGACTTTGCCACCTTCTATTGGTAACATAATTAAGTGAGCAACCAGGACTACCAAAGCAAAACACTCATAATTTGTTTATGCTTGAATTAGTGCATGGAAGGAATTTGTTTAATTTGAGTTTCACATACAACAAATTAATTAGAGTTTTCAAAATGAACAAACAATTTGAACCTTTGTGTGAGCAATTTTTAATTTGATTGAACTAGTGAATCGAACAAGCATGACAATGAGACTAGCTAGATATCAGGCAGAAATGCAGATATTGCCACCTAATAAATTCTAAATGTTGTGTTAGATGGCGATGTCTTGAATCGAGCTGTAGATACCAACTATTCAATCCCAATTTTCATTAAACAAACTATTAAATCCCATTAATTGAATTGTTATAAAAAAATGGAACTTTTATTCATATCTCAAAAAACGGTATTTTAGACCTCAATTTTACTTTTATAGATACATAAAATATTATTTAGACCTCTAAAGTTTTCCTATAATGCCTATTATCTAATTTAATATAACCCATACTATTATCTATTAAGTTCTTTCCTACTCTATTTCAAATTCATTTATTACATACAACTCGAAAAATGCATAATAATCACACAAACTATCTTCTCGAATTAATTCGATAACTCTTCCACTCGTTTTCTAAATTCATAATAAATTAGTAAACTATATTTTTCATTCATTGATAGTAACATCAACATATATGAAATATTTTAACCTCTAATTAACGAGTTTTGTTCATCAATGTATATGAAATATTCTAACTTCTAATGAACGAGTTTTTTTTTTGCTCAAATCGAAATTTATAAGAACTTCTATATAGTTATATAGTTTATACATTAAATTGTTCACATTCAATTTGATGTTTATCAACTACATTAAATTTTTGATTAATGATGTTTATCAAAAAAGAAGGTAATCAATTAAATCATTTAATGTAATTTGATATCCCATTTTAGATTGTCTAGCAATAAATATAAAAGATAATTATCTATATTTGTATTTTATAATAGATAAGTAAATAATTATTTCCCTTATTGTATTTTTATTGTTATATGTTTTTTGGTAATTTCATATGCATTGACTAAGTCAAAACTATCTATGTAAAAGACTAAGTACAATATAGAGACTTTATGTAAACATTGATTATATTAGTGAACATGTCCGATAGAGTGACCATTTTAGTGCGGAGAGTACATACATGTAGGTAGGCGGTGACATCAGTTGCCATTAATCGAATACGAATAATTAAAAATTTATAGAAAATTAAACGATTACAATTTTCATGTGAGCAATTTCTCACGTCTAAATTATACTAATGGTCATGATTCAGGACTTGACAGAGCGAGGTAATGCGTTCTCGAGTTTCAAATAATATTTATTAAAAACTTTCAATTGGATATTTTAAAGAGTTTAATATAAGTTTGTAACGTATTTTATGTGGGTAATTTCGAAAGTTGATTGAATTAGTAGGCAAGTCTGACAAGGAGATGTTACCACACAGAGGCCTTGTTTGGTTTGCGAAATTAAAGTGATTCCTTTTACTTTTCTGAGAACAAAAAGCACTAAAATGAATTACTTCAGAACTTAGCGTTCCGATGCTTGGAAATTTCATGCGACTAATTTTCTAACATTTGATTGAACTTGTAGACAAGCTTGACAAAGGGAGAGTGCCGGCCCTGAGCTAAGTGCCATTAAAGCCAAGTGCCATTAGGCCCAAGGTTAGGGCCCAAAAAAAAGGGGCATTTGT